>NC_044908.1:67777809-67961147 GCF_001633185.2 Quercus lobata | reverse complement strand
TTTTGCCTTTGTAAATGTGGAAAATATAGATGCATTTTGAAGACTTTCCATGGCTTGTTTTACCTACGCAGAACTTGCATTGCTGTCCTGGCATGCATCTTTGAGTTGGCAATTAATGGAATGCATTTTCTTTCTTAATGTAAAAATTTTTGTATACATGCGTTGTTGGATTATGTTATTATTGTTGATGTCCATGGGCAGGAAATTGTCTTGGTATATACTCTAAAGGATTCTTTGATTCAATCTCAGGTACTTGGATCATAACCAGTTGACAGGGAGAATTGACGCAGACTTCTACAAACATCCTTTCTTGAAAGAATTGTGAGTATTCTTTACCACTCAGATCTACGAAAGTCGTCAATTCCTGAGCTTGAGCATTGAATTGGGTATTCTATTGTCAATTACTCGTTTTTAACAGGTCTATTGAGGGTAGAATTTTTGTGTTCTGTTTGATAGAATTTTACTGATGGAGTTTGTAGAATAATTGATTTTTTTCCCTTTGGCTACTCATAATTTGTGTGATGCTCACAGTGATAAAATTAATATGATCTTCATTCACACAGCTTGAAGTTTTGTAGAAATAACATTAATTACATAAGAATTGAAGAAAAAGGAATGCCATAGTTGGAGGCTATTATTTACATTTTGGTTTTTGGCCTCCCTTTTACAATTACATTATGTTTTAACCACAATAGGTGTGAGTGCTTCTGTCAGAGTGATTTAGTAAACTCTCTATTCACATATTCAATGCATGTTCTTGAAAAGAGTTTGTAAGTTTTTCACTCTCTGAGTCTTGTAAATGTCTCAAATATACTAGAATTGTATATAGATAGGCCATGTCATTAGTTATAGGCTCTGGATGTTACCCTCTTGTTATGTCAAATTTGGAGAATCAGTGAGTACAAATATGGAGTTTGAGCTCTTATCTTTTCAATATTAACCAAGTCTGGCGATAAATTATCATCATCAGCCAACAATTCTTTTGGACCCGAGTTCCACTATCCAAATCAACAACTTCTACACCTGTTTCAGCACCCTCACAGACTAGTTGCCCTATCTTTACTGCACAAATCTACTAGATCATCCCAATTTGCAATTACTTTCCAATGAAAACTTCTAGCTTTTTCATGGGACTATCAAGCATGAAAACAAAAGACTATGATAGTTCAAATTTTTTTTTTTTGTGGGGTATTAGGGATCATATATAAACAGACTAACTAGTAGCACTCAAAGTTGCAACATTAGAAAGTCTTACAAAGTTTTGTACAAATTTGACGAAGGCAAATCCAGGAATGCCATTTTATTATTAAACATAATGCGATTACATAATAATATAAACATTGTTTAATGCCCACAAATGAATACAAAAACAAGTATGGTCAAATCCACTTTCTACTTTAGCATGAGTTTGAAATTATTCCCCTGAGTTTGCTCTAGATAATGCAGTAACTTGAGTATTGGTGTATCGTTTCTGTTTTAACATAAGTCTGTCATTGTTATGTACTATTTATTTTCACGAGCATCCATCACATCTAATAGAGGCAGCTAATTGAAGGGATCTTGCCCCTTTTAGCTGCTTCAGCCTCTCCTCTTTCTTTTATATATACATCTTCTGCATTGTAGGTACACTGAGAAAAATTTGAGAGACCGAGAGCAAATAGAAATAGAAATGGATAAGAAATTAGATGTTCACAATATCGCAAACATACTTATCATAAATATGATTAAAAAACTTAAGTACTAAATTACAACCTCTACAATCAATATATATATATATATATACACATATATAAGACTATCTTTAAGATTTTAATCTTCATAACACTATAACAGATAACGCTGTGAAAATTTGGGATTGATTCACCTATCAATTCCATTTCGAGATAGTTTTAAATTAAAATTCTATTTGAGCACACCACTGGAAATATAGTTTGACCATACTTGCTACTCCAAATAATTCAAGTCAAGACGTTTGATTTTCCCCCCTCATCACCCAAGTAGATTAACTAAGATTTTAAGAATATAATTACATACAAAACCTAGAAAAGCCCAAAATTGAAAAGGATGAAATCAATCTAAAAGCATTAGCACTATCATGCAATATCCAAGACAGCCACTTGTAATAAGCACTATGAGAAGCAAATATACAACAAAAGATCATTAAATATAACAACTCATCATCATCAAGAATATACCTTCTTTTCTTGTTACAAAAGACACATGGAAACTTAAAATTTAAACATTTTATACGAAGACAATACAAAATCAATTATAATAATAATTACTTGCAAGAAAAAAAAAACCTAAATTCATGGAGTCCTTCATAGAAATTTCAAAATCTTATCTTGAAATTTTTTGCTCATTCAACAAAATTATAAATAGACCATTTATAAAAAAGATTTAAAAAAAAAAAAAAACCTGTATTTATTTTTAGGTATGAAGGAAGATATTAAAGTTGAAATCAAGAAGATCTTCATGTTTGTGATTAAGCCCAACTTATTACCCCTTAAGCCCCCATTTGCTTTTCTATGACAGAAAGCATTAGTAAACTAAAGTCCATAACATTCTAATAAACTAATGGTAATTTCACGACAGATGGGACCCCCCTTTTTCTGGTCTGAATTGTAAGTATTAGAAAACTATAGGCCACAACATTCGAATAACCTAAACAGAATTTCACAATAGATGAATAAAAATGAAATGCATAGATACTCCTTATATTGGCTAATTGCAAACAAATCCAGGATTGTATGATGAATTACAACAAATATATGATAATGATTACAAAAACATTATGAACACAAAATGATCATGACGTATCGACTTTCATACTCAAGGAATTGCCCAACAGTAAAAATTAAATTCATGTAAAATTAAGTCTTAACAGTTGCAAGTTTGCAATCCTTATTTATGCAAACAAAACCCACTATCATAGAGGGTCCCATATGCTAAATTGCTACACATGAAAAGCTAATGTAATTTTCTTTTCAAAAAACAAAAAAAATAAAAATAAAAACCTCAACAAAACAACTATAAACTTGAATCACACCAAATCTTAAACCTATCTGACAAATGTTTTGAACTCACTTTTGACCAATGACCCAAGTAATTGAGCATCATGGTATTATAGACTTAATAATTATTAAGTTTTTAATAATTATTACAATGACATGAATTTCGTATTTGTTTTCATATTTTGTAAACACTTATGCTTAACTACTTTTACAACTTATCACATTGAGTTAGTATAGGACAAGTGTTATATGTTCCAAGAAAATAGCTGCATACTTGGGTATGTCTGTTCTTAACAAATGACAAATGAATGTAATTATAATAATTAGTATATTTGTAGTAACAAATCTTGGTGTAGGTAACATTCCGTAAATATTGTATCGCAATGGACAAAAGTTGGATGGAGAAGCGGAGGGGTACAAGGGAATATTTTGAAGGTGTAAACCAATTCGTGGAATTTGCTGCTCCATCCGCCCGCAATGGGCAGATCTTATGTCCTTGTGTGAAATGTGTGAATTTGCTTATACAACCGCTAAATGTGGTACGTGAGCACTGTTGGGCTTCGGGGATGCTTAAAAATTACAAAGTTTGGAAATTTCATGGTGAATCGGCGGCTGCTACGCCAGCTACCGAATGTGGGAGCTCTCATGTGCAAGAAACCCAAAATCCATATGGTGATTTCCATGGGATGTTGCACGATTTGTACCCCCCGCATGAAATCCCACCCGAACCAATGGAAGAAGGTCCAACTGCGCAATGTCCGGGTGAAGGTCCGAATGATGACGCCAAGAAGTTTTACAAGATGGTAGATGATGTAGACAAACCTTTATATGAAGGTTGTACAAAATTTAGCATTTTCTCAGCAATTGTCGTGTTGTTCCAGTTGAAGACTCTGTGTGGTTGGACAAATAAGTCATTTACTCTGTTGCTTCAAGTCCTGATGGATATGCTTCCTTCAGACGCTAAGTTGCCAAAGGACCATTATGAGGCTAAGAAGATAGTTCGAGATTTGGGTTTGGGTTATGAGAAGATCCATGCTTGTCCCAATGATTGTATGCTGTTTTGGAAGCAAAATGTTAACCTCGAAGCGTGTCCTTGTTGTAAAGCTTCAAGGTGGAAAACAAATGAGGCATCTGTTGCTAGTAAGCATGCTTCATCCAGTAAGGGGAAGAAGAAAGCTGCGAAGATCCTAAGATGGTTCCCCTTAAAGCCAAGATTGCAGCGACTATTTCTGTCACCCGATCTGGCTAGTTCTATGAAATGGCATGTTAATGGTCGTACTGATGATGGGGTAATGCGGCATCCTGCTGACTCAGATGCATGGAAAATGTTTGACAGTAAGCATTTACACTTCTCATCTGACCCTCGTAATGTCAGACTTGGATTAGCTGCGGATGGGTTCAACCCCTTCGGAATTATGAGTACTAGTCACAGTACGTGGCCTGTCATGTTGGTCCCGTACAATCTCCCACCTTGGCTGTGCATGAAACGGTCATCTTTGATTCTATCATTAGTTATTCCTGGTCCTACCTCGCCAGGGATTGCTATTGATGTGTACTTGGAACCGTTAGTAGAAGAACTAAGGGAGTTATGGGATGTTGGAGTACAAGCATACGATGCATCTTCAAAAGAAGTATTCCAATTGCGTGCAGCATTGACGTGGACCATAAATGATTTTCCTGCATACGCAGATTTGTCGGGTTGGAGTACCAAAGGTGAGTTGGCGTGTCCTGCTTGTGCCATGAAGACCGAGTCTCGATATTTGAGAAATGGTCGCAAATTCTGTTACATGGGACATCGGCGATGGTTGGATGTTGACCATGATTTCCGCAAAGATGGTATGTCATTTGATGGATCTATTGATACTCGATTGGCTCCTGAACCACCAGTCACATCTGACATTATTGTGGAAACTGAACATTTACTTGGACGTTGTCTGGGTAGGAAATGTCAACTTGCTTACAAAAAAAGGAAGAGAAGGGAGGCAGACCAGAGTGGTTGGAAGAAAAGGAGTATATTTTTTACCTTGCCTTATTGGGAGGATCACAAGTTGCGACACAATCTTGATGTGATGCATATAGAGAAGAATGTGATGGACAATATACTAAGCACACTGTTGAACTTGAAGGATAAAACGAAGGATAATTACAAGGCACGCCTTGACTTGGCGGACATGGGGATAAGGAGTGAACTCCACCTACAACGAAAAAGTGATGATCAGTATACCATACCGGCTGCATGTTTTCATATGACTTCATCGGAGATAGATGGTTTCTTGCAAGTTTTGAAGGATGTAACAGTGCCCGATGGGTATGCTTCCAATATCTCACGCCGTGTGAATATGAAAGAACGCAAGATTTCTGGTTTGAAGAGTCATGATAATCACATATTGATGCAGCAACTTTTTCCCATAGCATTACGTGGGTCTTTGCCATCTCATGTTAGTAGACCTTTGATAAAGTTAGCTTGCTTCTTTAGACAAATTTGTTCCAAAACCCTTACGGTTTCAGATATTGTGACTAGTGAGGCAGAGATTGCAGTGACATTGTGTGAATTGGAAAAGATATTTCCTCCATCCTTCTTTACAGTGATGGTACATTTGGTCATGCACTTAGCTGCTGAAGCTAAGATTGGTGGTCCAGTGCACTACCGTTGGATGTATCCCATTGAGAGGTAAGATGTGTGTAATATTATTGATCAACGTCCAGTTTCATGTGCGTGTTCGAATTACCATTGCCAATCATTAATCTTATCATTCCTTTATAGGTACCTCTCACGTCTTAAGTCTTACGTACGAAATAGAGCTGCTCCAGAAGGGTCTATTGCTGAAGGATACATAGTAGAGGAGTGCTTAACATTCTGTTCACGGTATATGGAAGGAGTGGAAACTATATTCAATCGACCCACCAGGATGATTGAGGAGTCAACGGGGGTGGTTTCGATCATGACACTAGACAATAAAGAGTGGACCCAAGCCCATCGCTACGTTTTATTCAATTCTGACAACATCAACCGCTTTCGTGAGTAAGTATTACATATACAAATATAATTGCACGTCAATCCAATGTACGTAAGGTCTATTAACCCTAATACAATTGCCTGCACAGGATGCACAAAAGATTGATAGAGGATGAACTTCGAAAAGGCCACAATCGTAACGTTTCCGATACCATTATATATAAGCATCACATGGAGAAGTTTTGTACATGGTTTGGGGGTCACGTACGTATGACATTTTCAACTTATTAAACTTGTAACACTGTCTCAACCATGATTAACTGTACTGATATGAATTATTTTATTTTGGCCAACTGATGTTAGGTGATGTCCCTCACTGATGCTGAGAAGGAAAGGGAGGGAGTTAGTGATACCCTTGTTGCATTGTCCAAATGGCCGTATATTTATGTAAAGCGGTTCAAGCATTATGTAATAAATGGCTTAAAATTTAGGAGTGTAAATGATGAGGGAAATAGGAAAACGCAGAATAGTGGAGTTAGTGTGGCTACTGATGGGGGCAATACTTACTATGGTATTTTAAGTGATATAATTGAGTTGAATTATTCTGACAAAATCAAACATGTGTTATTCAAGTGTAAATGGGTTCATGACCAACATAGGAGAGGATATAGGACTGATGAATTTGGGTTTCCTATGGTAAACTTTACATACTTCATACATGGTGGGGATAAAATGATGGATGAACCATACGTCTTGGCATCTCAAGCTACACAAGTTTTTTATGTGGAAGATAAAAGGCACAAGGATTGGTATGCTGTTGTCAAAACTAAAGCTAGGGACGTGTTTGATGCTGGTGTTGGTCCCCAACGTGAGGAGGATGATATATATAGTTTTTCTGAAAATGTTCCCTATAACTTAAGTAGTCATGAGGTTGTGAGTGACAACCTTCGTTGGGCTCGGGATGATCTAGAGGGAATGACAATTGATGCCTCCATCATTGCTGAAAGAGATCTTCATGGAGTAAACAATGAAGATGAGTTTATTGACGATGAGTCTGACAATGAAGATGACAACAAGGATGAGTACACCGAGGATGAGTAGTGTATTATGTGTTTGGATGTTACAGTTGTTAATGAGAACGTATTCATTCATGAATTAGTTGGAATGCCTCTGTGTAATATTTGTTGAATTTGTTAATTCCTCTTAATATTGTTAATTCCTTTAATTTTTACTTATGATGTATCCAATTCCTTCCCCTCTTCGCTATTGGATTTGAAATTCATTTCTTATGAACTTGGATATATGATCGTGTGGTGTTAGGGTTTCTTTTCGTTGTGGTTGTAGTGTTTGGCAAAGAGAAGCTCTTAAACTTGGATAGGGTAGTGTATATATTGTTAGATATTAAAATAAGTTATTTTACCCAAATATTGATATGGCTAGGATTGAAACCATTATTCCGAAACTAGGTTTATATCATACCATATAGATTCGAACCAACTATCATGTTAAGAAATAGGTATGGTTAGGATCGAAACTAGTATTCCAAAACTAGGCTTAGGTCATACCATAGGTTGATTTGTAAGTGAAAGTTTGGTTCACCCCATTAAGCTCATATTTAACCCTTTTAATTAGTTCATTGATTAATTTAGTTAGTGCTGGGCCTGCTGGCTTATAATCAGTGTACAAGTCGTGGTCAACTTTAATCCATCCAAACATGTGGGTTTGTGTTATTGATTTTCTGATTATGGAAAGACTAATATGTTATCATGTGATCATAACAAAAGAGATATGGCATTTACCAAGAAATTATATTTTGCTATTGGTGTCATAGCTGTTAAGCTTCAAAGTCATAGGATACTATAGAAGCAAAGGATTTTAAGCAAGCTCTTCCAATCCATGACTAATTATGTTTTTATTTTCACTTTGATACACTGTCATATCATGGCTTTAACAGCATTTTATCTGTCAAGATATTTATATTAATTTATTTTTGAGGACTCATGTTTAATGTGTATATCATTTGGTGGGGACATTGTAAAAAATAAAAATTTAAAAACATAACCTCATATTTTAAAGTAATTTTTATACAAGACTACCGTGCACTATTATGATGTATATATCATTATGTGTATATCATTTGTGGCCTACTGTTCACAATTTTGCTATAAATGGAGGATTTTTTTATTTTTTATTTTTTTCAGTTTACCAATTGAAAACCGTAATAAAGAAAAATCAACAACCAAAACCTCACCCGTTCATCAAGTAATTAGCTGTATCTAGGGACACCAGTACTCACTGCTAGCTAGGACCATATGACAAAAGCTTATATAAATGTTTTTTTTTTTTTTTTTTTGAGAAGAAAAGCTTATATAATTTTAATGTACTAATGGCATGAGGTAAGCTGATTACATCACCATGCTTAACTTGTCCTTTGATATTTATGGGCCCATTTTATTGTGTCCTTCATTAAGTCATTACCCCAATTATGTTGCATGAAACATTCCACCCTTTCTCCAAGTCTGATGGTGGATAGTACTCATCCTATAGCTGAACGAGTCCTGAATATCTTATTATTAGATATTTTTGAAAGTTGAAACCCCTATAGAAAGGGACATTCTAACCAAAGACATAAGCTGCATACATACAGATAGAAGACAGACAGACCCTACAGCAGATGATGGAACCACAGTGGGTGGAGACTAGAGAAGAAGAGAGAAACCTTTCTTTCTTCCCAAACATCATTAAAATTGAAAACCCATTTATCATATGTCAAACCACTTGATTTTTTGTACCTCAGTTGCTTATAACATGCAGTACAAGCCAACTGTCTAAACCCACCAACACAAAAAAGGTGTCATTAAAAACATAGACGTCAAAAGCAAATTAAAATTTTTCTTTTTCTTTTTCTTATTTTGAATTTACATGACTTGTAGCAGATTGTAAATATACCTAAGTCTAGCTTTTTATTGGTTCATTTATGGGGGTTTTAAAATCATCTTTAATATCTTACCTTCATGATCTTAATTACCATAGGTCCTCACCCAACTCAATTCTAACAAAAATTGCGACATTTAATATAAAGTTTTCTTCTGCCTATCTTGGTGCACACAACGTGTATATGGTTGAACTATTGTAAAGGGTGTCAGAACCCAAAAATGTTTCACTTACATGTTATGCAATTGATTGTTGTCTATAATTAACAGTTTTTTTGTTTTCTAAAGTTGTTAGACGCAGGAATGGGTAAGAAACGCCGATTGCCACTTGTAGACGTCGGCGAAGGACCCTCGAGTTCACGACAGAGAGGGGAGGAGCTGCAAGCCGCCCATACTAGTGATGCTGGGTCACAACCCACAGGTAGTTTACATATCTTGAAATGTAACGTTTGATATTTATTACTGTTGTAACTAATTTTTTGGTCGTTTGCTGCAGGAATGGAGAGGGACCATCCATTGACAATTGTGCAAGTTGGCCAAGGTTCATCACGCTCACGAGACATCATGCAGGAGGAGTTAAGGGCCGCCTATGATGCTGAGCACGCAAGATGGGAGGAAGGAGATGATGATGATGATGATGAGACACAGCCGCCTTCTGCAGGTAGTTATTCGTACAGTGTAAATTATTCTTAGGGTAACACTTTTATGTTTGCTGTTAATGACTAAAGTAACCTATATCTTTAACCTTATGTTTATATGGTTTCAATTTTTTTAGTAGTTTTGACTTGATACATACTTTAATTATTAAAGTAAAATGAAATTTACTAATTGAATGAATTAAAATTCACACAATGATCCAAAAATTTAAAATGTATAAATAAGATTAACAATTTTTTATCTCTGTTGGTTCACTAAAGTTCCTTTTTTTTTTTTAATAAAAAATAATTCAAGAGGAGAAGTTAAAGATTTTGAGACATGAAGAATTTCAAACATTACTACCTCTTCGTTGCGCTCTTGTGCATTAGAAATTTCAATGATTTTTAAGATTGAGTCATCTAACTGCACTTTCAGAGAAACTATGTCAGTGCTGTAAAGTAAAACGTAGAAGTTTGATGGTAATGTGTAAAGTTCGAACCGTCCAAAATTCTACTGGTTGATGAATTGGTTATGCAATTTGAAGAAAATCATTTGCTTTTAACAGAGCATCAACAACCATGAGTTCTATTGCCTAACAAAGGATCACTGTCAAATTTAATTCATTAAGTGTTCAAAAACAGATGAAAGACATCTATGCTGGAACTACTATGTTGAAGTTCCACATTAACAAATGTAGTTTCCAGTCATGACCCAACTATTCAATTCTTGGATTATAACATTAGTATTCCAAACAACCTAAAGCATAGTTTCTGGCAGCAACCACAAACTTATATTGGCATGAGAAGAGAACCTACCTTATAGCCTTAAACACCTGCCAATACTCTCCCATCAAAATGAAGACATTTGAACCTTTCATTTTTAATTGAGGAGACTCAAAGCAAAGAAGCAGACAACTAAGATAGCTTAGCTCAGTTGTACATCTCCACAAGAAGAAGATATAGGGTCAACTATAAATATATATATATATATATATATAAAATAGAAATTCATTAATTATTACAAACAACTGTACATTTGAGGCATTAAGCTTTGTACACAGGGTGGAGTCTCCTCCAATTACATATAAAAGCCAACAAATTTAAAGCAAATGACAGAGGATTCTAATCCATACTATCATATTCCAAAAAAATAAAACAAAAACCAAAAGGTTTAGACCATTTTTTGTGATGCTATACTATTTCTTACTTATCACCAAATTTTGTAGATGCATTACTCCTAGGTTGGTGGAATGAACAAATTTTGGTAAGTGAATTCTATTATTTATTTTACCTTGCCATTTTCTGAAGTTTCCAGTGTTTTAATAATTGATTTTGTACGTATCAGTGTAAGACTTGTGCTGATTATCAAAAATTAAAGTGCAATATTTGTGCAGAGTGCACATCAGAAATCAACTGTCATACGTTTAAAAAACTATTCCATAATTATGTTCGTTATAATGTTTTTCAACAAGCTAATAAAACCTATAAGCATATGTAAATGAGTTGATGTGCTGTAGCAAATTTTAGACTTCCTAACACAATTCTTGTTTCATTAACTCCAAATACAAATACAAATCTCCCTCTTCCCTCACTAAGCTTGAGAAAACTCTTAATTTTATTTTTCATTTTATCAGAAAAAATTTCTGAAAATATATTTTAAACTACTGCTCTTACTGCATTTTAATTAACTTTTCCCTTCTGTTTCTAAGAAAAAAAAAAAAAACACACTTTTCCCTTGTAAAAATGTGCAGTTCGCACAGTATAGAAATCAGTTTTTAATTTGATGATGGATATATTTAGATCTAAACAAAAGAACAGAATTACTGTTGGGGGGACATTACCTTATGTAATGGTAAAGTCACGGGGTGGTCACAGGGGCGGCACCAAGTGAAGATTAGGGGGTTGAAAACTTTAAATAAACCATCTGAGCTGGCCAAAAAAGAAAAAGAAATAGAAAAAAAGTATAAGAGCTAAATAAAAAAAAAAAGAATTATGTATAATATTTTTAAAATATTTTGTTGACCCTTTGAAATAAAATTTTGAACTCCTGATCCCAAACTTTTTTAAATTCAACAGATAAAATGAGCTTAAATATGATTACCTAGACAATATCTTAGCATGTTTAAACATTAAATGCAAAAAGCCCAACAAAAACCAATTTGATCTAAAATATAGGGGAAAAAAATAGTAAGCCCAACATCAAAAGTAGAAAATTTGTTGACCTTAAACTTCAAGAAAATTTTCTGTATGGTTCTCTGCTTTTGAATTTCTTCTTTCCTTCTTTGTATTCTGCTTTCATGTCTTGGTATTTAGCTTATGCTTCTGCTCCGTTTATCTTTCATTTTTTTTTATGCTCTGTTGATGCTGTTTTCAAATGGGTTTTCTGGTTGGTTTGTATGAAGGGATTTTTATTGGTATCTGATGGAGTTTTCAGTGTTGGGTTTACAGTGACTATTTTTGGGTCTTCCTGAGAATTGTTAAGGGTTTGACAGTGGGGTTTTGGCTGTAGTTCCAGTGGGATTTTTCTTGGCTTATTGTAGGATATTTGTAGTGAGAGTTTTGGAGGATTTGCTGGGTTATTTTCAGTGGGGGTTGAGATTGTCGATTTTGGGGTTGATTTTATGGGTTAAAACAGGGATATTTATGGTTCTATTTGGGTTTGCAAGGGCATTGTTTTTGGGTATTTTTGGTGGTGTTCTTGGCTGGGAATTTGGGTGTTTCAGGGATTCTTGCAGGTTTTGTTTGTGAGAAGGTTTTGTTTGTGTATTTTCTGGGTTTTGATAGTTTTTGTAGCGTGTCTGGGAGTTTGGGTGTTTATCTGTGGAGAGGGTAGAGACGTGTGAAAAATATTTAGGAAACTTGATTTGCATGGGAGGCCATACTTATTTTTTAGTAAAAGATGGTGAGGTCGCGTGGGATGGGAGATCGCTTTTTCTTTGGCACTTGGCCAGCTTGCAATTTGTTGAGGGTATGGAAAATATTTGGTTGTGCATGGAACCAAATTGGCTGTGCAAACTTGGGGGTAAGGACAGAATTTGTTAAATCTTCTCCTCGATGGGTTCTACAAGAAGTGAGATTTAGGGAAATGATCCAATTAAGTACCACCACTTGACATAATTAGGGACCAAATCGATTTCAAATGTGCACTTCTTTAAGCAATTAATAAAAAGCAAAGCCTAAAATGGTGATGACCCGATTTAATAGAATTGGACTTGTTCCTTGGAAAAGTAAATGAATTTCTAAGGAACAGAAACTCCAATGAAATTGGACTCAATAAATATAGTGGCACACATTTCATGCAAAATCAAGTAATACTAAGAAGGAAAATGGTAATGAGTGTCCTTAAGGA
Organism: Quercus lobata; assembly: GCF_001633185.2. NCBI lineage: Eukaryota > Viridiplantae > Streptophyta > Magnoliopsida > Fagales > Fagaceae > Quercus > Quercus lobata. The sequence goes on along the minus strand of NC_044908.1, from coordinate 67,948,260 downwards.
AATTTTACTAAACTTCTTTGGAGTTTGGGTTAATATTCCTAACTCCATTTAGCACAATTACTTTTATCTCATATTCTGTTCACTGTGGATGTGTAACATCCTTGTCATCAGAGAAAAAACAAAAAGAAAAGAGGGGGTCAAGTCAGATTTTTAGTTCGCACGTCCCCCCCACCTAACACCAGTCCCCATCACTCATTTTCACCCACCTCTCTTCTTTCTATTGGCTGGCTGCCTCTATTAGGGTCTTTCATTTTCTTTCTTTTATCTTTACTTAAACACACACACACACACTCACTTCCACACTCACCCACCGGCCTCCACTCCAAAGCAATCAATCCTCACCATCATTTTTTCAACAAGATCACTGCAAAAATACTTAGGAACCCCAAAGCATCTTCATCACTTTATTTGAGGTAAAAGTTCTAATTTCTTTTGATGGGTATTATGTTTTTGTTTGAGGTTATTTTACCCAAGCTGTAATAATGATATTCATGTGATTTACGAGCTTTGGAAATGATATTCAACTTGGCTGTGCATGTACATGACACTGGCAGTAATGGTGTTACCAATATTATAGGTATTATGGTTGACTTATTTGTTATTATTAGTTTCTTTAAGTATCAAAATGTCCACATTTACAAAGATCACATATATCATGTTAGTTGAGCACTTGAGCTATATACAGTGACTTTTCTGTAATTGTGAACTTTGAAATTTCATTCTCTCTAATAATGGTTTACTATATGCAGACGATTTGGTCCAAGAAACCGCACCATCCAATGATGGGCGTGCAGAAGATGCAGTTCGGGAAACCCCAATATCCAATAATATAAATAAAAGACGTGGAATAACGCTAATGCAGCGAATATGGGCTCTCCCACCGAACAAGAAACTTGTATGTGGGTTAAATGGGAGCATGCAACCGGTTGGGGAAAGCGGGCAAACATTCAAAAGGTGGTTGGGCACCTTATGCATCTGCCGCAACTATTGCCCACTTATGCCTGCTACTTGGACGCATGTCGACCGTAAATGCAAAGAAGACGCCTGGGTAGAGATAGAGGTTGTATCAAATTAAGCTACTTTTAATTGTTATGTATAGTCGTGTATGTGCTAAATGACATTTTCAGTAGGGTGAATTATTGCACTATGCTAACTCAATTTTTGCATTTCAGAAAAAGTGGATCATTGACCCAGATATTATCAAACCAGCAAATCAAATGAACTGGGCAATGCACTTGTTAGGGGAGTTGAGAAGGAATCGAAGGAGTAAGTTAAAAAAAAAATGCTACCCAAAAGATGCGTTAATAGAAGAGGTTTATCTCAAAAAACCATCTTGGGCTGACGAGCAGGACTACCGCGCACTAGTTGACTATTGGTTTGCCGGTAAAACGAAGGTTGCGCTATTTTCTTGCTCTATTATCTTTTACTGGTACTATACATATGATGTAGAAATGTCTATACCGAGTACAGTGTTTTAACTGATTTGTTTGTTTTAATTTGTTGGCGGGAATGTGTAAAGGAATTAACGGATACGAACAAGAGAAGTCGTTCGTTTCAGACGGATATAGCGAGGACAGGGCCTATAAGTTTTGCACAAACTGCTGACAATATGGTAAGAAATGCATTATGCAACAACATTCACAGTTTTAATGCTCTACTATTTTAATTGAACTTGTGACATATTGGTGGTATCAATAAATTCTAGTTGTATTTATTTATTTATTTGTTGTTGAAAGAACATGGTCGATTCGAATTCATGAAAATTAAAATAGATGTTGTCGGCGTGAGTTTAGCATTGAGGAAGGGCTTGCATGGAGATGACAGTAATGGTGGCAATGCCCAACATTGTCGTAGGGTCCAAACTAAGCAATCCACAATTTCATTACTGTAATAATATAAACTTCTTGGTTTAGAAATAATCAATATTAAAAAATCACAAATAGAGTTTCCGTACATATTGTTTGGTTGAATTAAAATTATTATGTGTGATGAATCTGAAGAGTTTGAAGAAACTAGTTTACTGATCATATGCACAGTGTTGGGGTAAGGAAGACTTGGCTTTTTTGCATGTTTATGATTGTTAATAGACATTTCTTGTGATATTTCCTGTTTTTGATTAGAGATTTCATTAATATTTATGTTTGCCACTTTGTTAGCAAGAGTTTGGTTTGGTATATAGCAATTGGGATGCATATAGGCAGGGGGTTGTAGCTGCGTTTAAAACGTGGCTATAGAGTAATTGTAAAAATATTTAGGGGGTTGTAGCTGCGTTTGAAACGTGGCTATAGAGTAATTGTAAAAATATTTAGGGGGTTGTAGCTGCGTTTAAAACGTGGCTATAGACAAAATTCTAAAAATAGTTAGGGGGTTATAGCCGCGTTTTAAACGTGGCTATAGGTAACAGATATAACCACATTTAAGAAACGTGGCTATAGTTGTGGCATTGTAGCCGCGTTTTAAATGTGGCGAAAATGTCTTCAAAGCTGTCAACAAGGGTGCTATGGCCACACTTTTTCAAACGTTACCTCTTATAAAATGGCTATTTTATTAAATCAAAGGGCAAGAGGGTTGGTACCAAAAACCGCTTGATACACAGCATTCACATGAAGAAAACAACTCGTCTTTTTGAACGTAATAAACTACATGTTTACGGAATTTGTTTTATGGTTATATTGCATGTTATGTTCCAAATTCCATTTGCTATGTTTGGTTGTCGATTCTCGCTTCATATCACCAACATAAATTTTCACTATTGTAATGAGACTGTTGAATATGATGTAGGCAAAAGAAAGCGGCCAAGCAGTGGAGCGTGCAGATGTTTTCATAAAAGCATACTGCACGAAAGATGGGACTCCTATTAGTAATGAAGTGCGAGAGAAGATTGTAAGCCTATATCATAACCTATTTATTTTCTAATTTGTGCGTGAAATGTTTATAGCAAATAATATGTTATTTGGTTCTTATATGAAAACAGGAGAAAATGAAAGCAATTTTAGCCAACGGGGGCAAACTAGTAGGAGACCATCGCGATGGAATTCTCTGGGCAAAAGATGATGCGTTCGCTCAAGTGATGGGCAAAGAACATTCTGGACGTGTCCGTGGGGTCGGTTTTGGACCAACCCCATCAGGAAGAAGTGGGTCCAACCTTCCATGTGTGCCTGGGCCGTCGTCCACTGAAACAGCCCAACGAATGACTGCATTGGAAAATTCGATGAGGGACCAACTTGCTGACTCAGAGCAAAGGCATCAGCAGCAACTGGCCGAAGCACTGGCCGAAGCAAAGCGGGAGTCAGATGCACGGCATAAGCAGCAACTAGCCGAAGCACTGGCCGAAGCAAAGCGGGAGTCAGATGCACGGCATGAGCAGCAACTGGCCGAAGCAATGCGCGAATCAGAAAGACGGCATCAGCAGCAGCTGGACGAAACAAAGCGGGAAATGGGTGAGGCAAAGCGGAGAATGGATGAAATGGTAGCCTTCTTACAAAAGAATGTCATCTCAAGTTTACACGGTTATTCAGGTAATACAAACTTTGCGTTTAATGGCCATAAAACTTGCGTGTTTATTGCAATATTATGTGCTACTAATATTGCGTATATAATATTTTCAGGTAATAGCGCTACATCATAGTGAGGACTCTTCGTGGACTCTTGTAATGTATAATTGTTTGGATATTCGGAATATTGTAACTTCGTGGATATTGAAAATATTGTAAACATGATTGTAATATTGTGTCAAATATTGTAACTTCGTGGACTCTTCATGTATAGTTGTTTGGAATATTGAAAATTAATGCTTGAGAAATTTCTTATTAGAGAAAATTAATGCTTGGAAGTCTGGGTTTGACAGGTATAGAGATATTTTGTATGTTTGACAGGTTTGTAAAAATCTGCCCAGAAAAAGGAAATAAGAAGGGAAAAAAAAAAAAAATACTATAGCCACGTTTTTAAACGTTAAAAACGTGGCTATAGACCAATTCATAATAAGAATTCGGGGGGCTGAAGCCGCACTTACAACGCGGCCTAAGGTTGTAATTTTGGGCCGCGTTTTAAACGCAGCCCAAGGTTGAAACTTAGGCCACGCTTAAAACGCAGCCCAAGGTTGAACCTTAGGCCGCGTTTAAAAAGTGCGGCCTAAGACCTGAACCTTAGGCCACGGTTAAAACGCAGCTTAAACGAGTGTCACAGGCCATCACAATGGGAGCTTAGGCCGCACTTTTTAAACGCGGCCTAAGGATCAACCTTAGGCTGCGTTTTAAACGTGGCCTAAGGTAAACGCTTAGGCCGCGTTTAAAACGCGGCCTATGGTAAAGGCTTAGGCCGCGTTTAAAACGCGGCCTAAGCCCGTACCCTTAGGCCGCGTTTTAAACGAGGCTATAGGACTAGGGCTTGGGCCGCGGTTAAAAAGTGCGGCCATAGGACCATCAGTCCTATAGTCACGGGTTTTAGGCCACATTATAAACCGTGGCCTAAAAAAACGTGGCTATAGGCTATAGCCACGTTTTTTTGCGATATAGCCGCGTTTTAAAAACGCGGCCAGAGGACCTTTTTTTTGTAGTGATGACACCACGTAAAAAAATTTAATTGTCCCTCTTCTCAATGCTTTAAAAACAAAAGTAAAATTACATTTTACCACCCTAATCTATACTCCTTATTACACTTTGCATCCTAAACTTTGAATTTTTATCAAAGTTAATAGGAAACTTAATGACATGGTGCAAAGTGTAATAAGAGTCACAGTTTAGAATGCAAAACGTGCATTTGAAAAGTTAAGGGTGCAAAGCTGTAGAGTGTAAAGTGTAATATGAGGTATAGTTTAGGGTGGTAAAATGTAATTTTCTCCAAAAAAATAAGGAAACTAAGAGTAGAAGAATCCAACAAGTTTATTCGTAGGGTAAATGCATTTAGTTTCATGAAGTAATCATCGATAGGTGGTTTAATTACTATCTATGTTAAAAAAAATATTTATGGTTACTTTTTTTAAAATTTATATAAGAAATAATTGGTTTGGAATGTGACATTATTACTCAAGTTAAGTTGCTTTGGTAATAATTAAAACAAAATCCAATGAAGAAAATTTAATCACATGCAATGAAAAAAACCAAAAAAAAAATAAATAAATAAATAAAATTGCGTGTTTAAATTAATTAGTAGATATTGAATAAAACATTTGTCACTCAAACAATAAGTTTATATTTTTAATTATATCAATCTTAAAAATTTATATTTACTCTCTTATAACGACATTATGACATGTAATATTATTGAAACTAATTCCTCAAACATTATAATATTGAAAAAGTATTATAATTCTCATAAGAAAATAAAAAGAAAAATAAAAAGAAGAATTAAGTATTATAATCATAAAAATAATTTCTTATAAATTTTTTAAAATAAACTTATAGCATAACTGAAGACCGCATTGGCTAGTATTCATCTATAATACATAGATTTGTTCATGATGAGAATTTTATGAATAACCCATGTCGGGGAAAAACTCTTCCACACACATATTGTGTTTTTATAAACTGAAAATGTTTATAAAAACCGTAATGTTTTCAGTTTATAAAAACAAACAATACTCTATATGAAAGAAACATCGGCCCTCCTTATTTAGCTAGTGCAAACAAGAGACATAATTGTCAATAGAATGAACCCAAAGGCAACAGCAGTATATCCAATTCCCCCCAAAATTTTCGCAACATGTGGCTTCTTATGGATTAAGAAGATAGCAATCATGCAACAAAGGTAACCCTCATATGGAACTGATCGCTACAGGAATATTATGGAAGCCAATGGTAGCAGCAGTTGTTTGGACTGCGACCATAATGGTCATTTTGGATATGTTCGATCTCCAATTCCTATCTTCACCCTGACCCTGGCCTCCATCTCCCCCCTCCAAGTCTGCCTCTCCCTCTACCTCCACCTCCACCTACTGCACCTTCTCTAGTTTCACCTTCTACATCACCTTGGCCTACTCTTAACCCTGCACCTCCATAACTACCTGCAAAACTATTGCTAGGTATAACAACTCTTATGTGCTGCTCACCAGGGCTCTCTTCGGGACACTGCAATGTTTCATTGTTGTTGAAATGCACTCGTTGTGAACTGATGGATGACCATGGACCACTAGTTGATATAAGCTTTACAAAAATCACCACGCTTATTAGCCTCCCTATTTATTCCAATAGCACCCATGTATGACGCCCCTATATCAAAATGTTACCCAAAAGTTGTTATTTTCCTTGTATTTATTAAGATGCATCAGAGAAAGAACTATACATAAGTTTTTATATATATATATATATAAAATGGCATAGAAAGTCCCTATAATCTTTTCAGACCCTATAATCTCTTTCAGAATCATTACTCTGTATCTATTTTTCATTATTCAAATTAAATATTACAATACGTTACTGAAAATTGTTAAATCTAAAAAATAAAATCATAATCATTCTTTGTTTCAAATTAAATAGATCTGATCCAAAAAGGAGACTTATACGTATTACATATCAGTCTTAATTCTCAATACAAATTGTGGGAGATTCTAGCCTTTTGCCCTTAATTTTTAAAAAATTTAGCAATATACCCCTATTTCGAAACTATATAGGGATATGCCCCTGTTTCGATACTCGATTACCTTAAAATCAAGTTTTAATGAAATACTCGATTTGTACAAAATTGAGTTATGCGGAATAAAACTAAAAAAAAAAAAAAAAAAAAAGCATGGAACTCGATTTTAGGGAAGTCGAGTTCCAAAACGCCGCTATAAGGCTCTAAAACGTCACTATAAGGCTTAAAAACGCCACTATAGGGCCTCTTGAACTTGGTATGGGGACTTATAAAAATTTTTTGCAGGAAAATGCCGTTATAGGGATCTAAAACGTCACTATAGGGCCTAAAAAGCCACTATAGGGCACCCAGAACAGGGCGATTACACTTATAAAAAATTTTTGCAGGAAAACGCCGCTATAGGACCTTAAAACGTCACTATAGGGCTTAAAAACGCCACTATAGGGCGCCCTGAATATGGGCCAAACAAACTTCTAAAAAAATTTGCAGGAAAACGCCGCCATAGGACTTTAAAACGTCACTATAGGGCTTGAAAATGCCACTATAGGGCTCCCTGAATATAGGGCAATCACACTTAAAATTTTTTTTTTTGCATGGAACTCGATTTCCTGAAACTCGAGTTCCATGGAAACTTTTTTTTTTTTAATATTTTTTTTTTTAAAAGTTTGATCGGGCATAACTTGATTTTCTACAAATTGAGTATTTAATTGAACTCGATTTTAGGATAATCGAGTATCGAAACAGGGGCACGCTCCTATATAGTTTGCAAACAGGGGCATATTACTAATTTTTTTTAAAAATTAGGAGTAAAATGCCAGAATCCTCACAAATTGTGGTATGTGTAGTAGCTAAGTTAAGGAAGAGTATCATAGTTATTGTAAACTTTCAAGGGAGGTGTATGAATATGACATATCATTTTCATGATAGAATTTAGGAAAAAAAATTTACCTTCTAGAATTTATTCGTGGACGTGTAGTGCACACGTAGGGCTGTGACATGCGGGGGTTGAGTTTAGGCGTAAAATGCATTCTAAAAATAAATAATAAATAAAAAGAGATGTTTGGTTGGGCATTATGAATATGAAATTCGTAAAAGTAATTTCGGTAAGTATAAAAGGAAAATGATAGAAACACAAAATAGTCCATACTTTTTCTCACAACTTGTTATGTGGTGAGTTGTGAATAGTGAAGTTATGGACTAGCCATTTTACTTTCATACTCACAATTGATTTAAAATATATATATATATATATATATATATATATATATATTTATATATATGTTTGACATGATGAGTGAAATTGAGTTTATTGAACAAAATATGAAAGAAGATTTCTTCTTTCTTGTTTCTCCTTTTTTTATTTACTTTTTTTTTATTTTATATGCATGAAGATTTCTTCTTCTTCTCCTCTTTATTATTATTATTATTATTACTTTTTATGCAGACATTCATTGCATATGTGATGAAAAGGGAAACTAAAGCTGTCCTAATTAAAGAAATCAAAAAATAAAAGTAAAATAGTTTTTTATATGGTTGACATGACATTTGTGATTTGAGAACTAATGTAAGAACTTTGAAATTTTAGGATTTAGTTTTTGTCATACATTTTGGCTCTTCTTAAAGAATTGCATAAGTTTTTTTATTTTTTTATTTCATAAAATTAATTGCTTAGCAACATAATAATATTCGAGATATAATGAGATGATAAATATGTATTTCAATTTTTGTGGTTTACTTTATTTTTTTTGGATTGAATAGTAAATAACATCCGATTGGAACTAAATTTGATATGCATGTTAAGAATATAAGGAACATGAAATTCAACATTAGAATTTTCAAAATTCACACCCAAAAAAGAGGTACATAAGAAATTTAAAGAGTTTCTCTCCAAACTAGTTTGGAGAGAAGCTTGGTTTTTATTTATTACTACACGTACATGCAAATAATATGATGTAAATTTGGGGGGGGGGGGGGGGGGAACGAATAAGAAGAGAAAGCGAAGATGAGTTACATTAAAAAAGTAGTCATGAAGATGAAGACGAAGCTACTTCACTTGACACTACAGAGTCCCCAACTGATGTAGTGGTGTTGTATATAATCTGGAGGACAACTGAACGGAGACCATTCCCATAAGAAGTGACAATATTAGCAGGCAGTCTCTAATGGTAGAGAGAATTAAAGAAGAAGAAGAAGCCTCTTTTAGCAAAGGTGAAATTTTCCTTCAATAAAGAGGAAGTTTTAAATGATAAGAAAATAAGGCTGACAATTACATAGTTGATATTTATATATGTCTGCATGGAGTAAAAACGGTTGTTGATTTGTTGTGCATTTGTCAAGAAATTAAGTGCCCATTTGGTATATGCATTAAAACATACGTTTTCAGTTTTTAAGTAACATTACATGTATTTTTATACACCTTTTTACCCAAACGTATTTTCCAAAAATACAAACAACGTTACTAGAATAACGTTATCAAATAGCCTCTAAAGTCTCCATAGTGTATCAAAAACATCAAGATATTACACCAATAGGATGCACCGAGGCAGGCACGCTAGAGAAAACAAGGATGGGCCCAACCACCCTAGTTAACTTGTCTTAAGTTAAGTCTTAACTCTCAAGGCTTAACTTAAGAGTTAAGACTTAGGTTGCATTTGATTCAATGTAAATCGAATACCAAGTGTAAAATGAATGCAAGGGAAGTGAATTCCCGTAAAGAAAATGAAATCCGGGTATTTGGTTCTCCAATGGAAAATAGTCCAAAAAACGATTTTCGGTGTTTGGTAACATTCTAAAAATGCAATTTTCCTACAAATTTTTCACAATTTTATTCTCAGCCATTTTCTCAGCTCCTAAACAAATTTTATAATAGAAAAATTCAAAATATACACTTAACACAACCAAAAATCAAAATAAAAATATCTTTTATTCACAAACTTGGTGAGAGGAGGAAGAAAGAGTGAGAGATTGAGGGAAAGAGAGATAGATCAGGAAAGAGAGGATTAGAGTGGATGGAGGTGGCAGTGGCCAGTGGGGGTTTGAGAAATGGGTTTGCAGAATGGGTTCGTCGGAGTGGTGGGTTTGACGAATGTGGTCGTTGGAGTGGTGGGTTCGTCAGAGTGGGTTTGAGCAAAGGGTTTTCTGGGTTTTAGGGATGGGTGTGGTGGGAGGCAACCAAATTAGGTTAAGTTTGAAAAAGAAAAAATGGAGGGGACGACGAAGCTGGAGGGGACTTCAGACAACGCCTTATGGTTTGGGCATTGCTCAATGAAGATGGAAAGGACTTCCGACGAGGGTTGGTTTGAACAGATGGGTTTACGCAAGCAACAAAAAGGAAGGAAGAGGAACTGAGCACTCATCGTCGCATGGAGGGGACGAGGATGACGATTTGACTGGTGAGGATGAGCTTCAGATGGCGTGTGCTTGAGCTCAGTCTTAGTCTCTTTCTTCTGGGTGTGTTTTCCGGAAAATGGTTAAAGGTAAAATCAAAGCGTAAATGATTTTATGCTTTTGGTGGGTTATTTTACGGTCAAAGGGTTGATGATTTTTCATTGACTGTTTTTTCCATGGGTGCCCAAACACACATAAGGGTGTAAAACAGTTTCTTGAAATTGAAATCATGTGAAACAAACGCAGCCTTAGATTACACTTTTTCGAGGAAAATTGAACAAATGACTTTAGCAAAAAAGAGGTGCGTTAAAATATATATTGATTAAATGATTAAATTTATTATTTCAAAAAATAATTTAAAAATCTCACATGTTAGACCTTCTTTATTAAGGGTGAGTTTCAGCACATGTGAATGTTATCTCACGTGTTGGACTCCATTTATTTAGGATGAATTTAGGCTTACATGTGAAGTGAAAATGTTAAAATATTGATTAAAGGATTACATTTATAATTTAAAAAAAAATTAAAAACCAAATATGCCAAGCCTCACTTATGGGAGATTGCGAGAGTAGAGTATTTTATTTATTTATTTATATTTATTTTTTTATGGAGGGGGAGATTTATCCCTTTTGATGTACTTGCTTTTCTTATCTCTTGTACATTTGGTTGTTGCTATGTTTATGATGTTGTGTATCTTTTCCACATTCTCCATTCTTGCAAAGTTATTCTAGAGTTCAAGTTTTATATTAGACTTATTTTGATGCATTCCTTGTTCTTCAGGAAGTCTTATGTATCAACTGTAGGATTTTTTAATTATGGATTGGTGGATTGAATGCACACTCCGATTTTTTACGAACTATATTTACATGAAATTTGATCATCAAATTTAGAATCTTTGTTACTTGAAATTAGTTGTCACGACTTGAGCAAGAAGTCTCCCATATGCCTTATACCCCAACTGGATTAGTTACAATTAGCATTTCTCATAATTAATGATTATACAACTCATATTAACCTACAACATGTCTAGGGACATTGCCAGGAATTTTATTTGGGGGGATTGCAATATTGATAAAGTAATCATTGTGGCGGGTCAAAATTGTCTAAGATAGATTCCAACCGCACACAATTTATTTATAGAGATGGAATGCCAATCAACCTTAGTTACCCTTATTTTTAAACAAGATAATCAAGTGATATTGGAATGTGCACTTGGTCTATATGTAAGTCAGGAAAAGCTGAATAATACAAGTCTGGGATTAACTTTACAATGCTCCTCGGTTTTGGTCCAAGGTGAAGGTTAACAGTTGTTCTTAAATGACAATATACTCAATCTTTCTCTATATTCTTTTCTTTTACAGTTCTTGATCCCTATCCTTGTAGGGATCTCTTTCCCTTATATAGTCATCCAAATTGCATCATGGCCTTCCACTTGGAGGGCCAAGGCTTTTTCCTTACATATTTATCTCATCAGGGCCTTACTAGAAGGTTCTGTTAGGTTGTGAGCTGTGATGACATTGTTCAGAAGTCATTCCACCATTAATGCGGCCAGTTAAGTGGGTGCAATGCATTGGATGCTTTATTTGTACCCTTCCTTCATTCGATTAATGACAAACTTCCCTTACTTTCCTCTGTTATGTGTCTGGTGGTCTTCATAACGAGTCCTTGACCCTTCCAAGGATGTATTAGCATCCTCAGGTTCCTCGGGCATTCCGACCTTCTCTAGTTTTGTGGTTGCATTAATCACATTTGCTTTGAGGGCTTCTTGACAAAACTTCCCAAGGTGTGCCTCTATTGCCTTGACTTCCTCTCGTTCTTTCTTGTCCTCGATCTCCATGCTCTTGTCCTCGGTTTCCCATCCCCCCACAATCATAATTCATAAATTTATAAATACAAAGTTATCAATTTTGATGTATTGTCATATTCTTAAACATTAATGAAAATACAAAAATAGTCTAGTTCACTATATACATACAAAAATTTGCAAACTATTATTTTAAGCACCATCAACCCATCATTATCTATAATATTGAAAATTTCCTTATTTTTTTAATGAATTATTCAGCCCCTAATTTCAAATTTAAAAAATGATGATATGGAGAGAGAGAGAGATATATATTATCATATAGCAATACAAAAAATTGAACTACATATTCTTAATAAACAAGAATATTCATAAAACTAAATGACTAATATATATATATATGTATGTATGCATGTATGTAGCAAAACATAAATCTAAAGGCCCATATGGTGTTGAAGAAATAAACAAACCTGAAATGCTGAGGCGCAATTACTTTCTTGTAGGCCAAAACGAAAAATTAAACAAAATAAGAATAATGGCAAAAAAAAAAAAAAAATGGTGATGATAGATGATAGAGGTAGAACAAATCCCACTCTTGTAGATTCAATTTAAGTTTGGTTGATTGTCATTTTGTAAATTTTATTTTTGTCATTTTCATCCGATTAAGTTCACATTTGCTATTATTAGCGGGTGCCATAGATCTTAACAGCAATAGATATGAGGAACATGAAGAGGGTGTAGAGGTTCAGGCCGGGATTGGGCCACTTCAGATGGCCTGACCCCGACGAAGGATAAAGCCGGGTAGCGTTTCAACCAATTCTGTGAATTAGGGGAGAGAGAGGGAGAGAGAGAGAGAGAGAGAGAGATTATGGTGGTGAATTTTCTCATACCTTAGGCCAAATGATCAAGGGTTTCTTTAATAAGCTTCCTAGGTATTCAAATTCCCTCTTGATGACATTACCAACATTATGAACGTTATGGCCATTACGGGGGTCATGGAAATCATTAGAGGAGACCACATTCCTTTAGGGTATATTCTAGGTGTTTATCCCTAATATATTGCTAACTTGACCTATTTATTAATGATGCTCATCCTGCAATTCTCACGCAGACTCCATGTTGGCCATTCGGTTATAATTGTCAATTGGCCTGTAATTTTGAGATCTGTCATATCTTACATCGTTTTATCGAGTTGTCCAAACAATATTGCCTATTGACAATATGTGTCCTATTTTTTTTTCTATGCATAATATATTTCACATCATTTCCTTGAGAGTTGAGATCATTATTTTTACATCTTTTCGCTATTGAATACCAAAAAAATTGATCCAAATATATTAACGAAGGGCGATAACCAAGAACTTATGTTTTGGGGTTTTAATTTTTATATCATATCAAAATACTAAAAATGTGTAATTCACTCAAAAACAAAAATATTAATATCAGCTAAGGGGGTAAAAAAGAAAAAGAAAAAAGAAGAATATAGAAAAAGATAATACCAGAAGAATATTAATAAATTCAGATTTAGAATAGATATTTTTAATCCAAACATGTATTTTCCCATTTTAAAGTAAGTGCACCAAATGGACCTAGTGGATCAAATGGGCCAAAGTGGACCAAAGTAGACAACAATGGACTGAATAGACTTAAATGGACCGAGTTGGACTGGATGGGGATCGAATGGACTTAAGTGGACCAAAGAGGTCGAAATGGACTGAATTGGACTAAATTATATGGAAATGGACTGAATTGGAATGAAGGGGACATGACCAAATTGAATAGAAATAGACCGAATATACCAAAATAGATTAAATGGAAAAAGTGAATCGAATGGACCAAAGTGGACTGAATGGATCAAACTTGACTGAATTGGACCCAAATGGACAAAATCATACTAAAATGGACAGAAGTGGACTGAATCATTGGCCACATAACCTTTTTTTTTTTTTTTTTTAAATATAATTTTTTTATTGATTAGTTCTTCTAATTTTTTGATAATATTAAATATATTAATCGATTGACTTTACACATTCATCTTGAATGGTTTTTCCCCCCCTAATAATATCTTTGACGATTTTAACTTTACATATACTTTGTCTTTACATATTTATTTACTTAAATTTAGAAAGAACTCCTTTCACTTTTTTTTTCTTCATTGCTCTTAATGACTTTACACATTCATCTTGAAGACCCCACAACTATTCCCAATCCAGATTATCTTGTCTTCAGGGAGGTCGTGGCTTAAGGGTATCTTCAGGATTGTATCTGCTTCGAAAGGAAGGTAGCCCTTACTATGTTCACTCTCCACTACTTTGTCATTGGGTCAATGAGAGAAGAGACTATAGGGAATTGGGGGGTATCGTTTGGAGGTGAAATGACCTTGTAAGTAGATAGGGCTGGTAGCCATTTGTTGTCCCATATATGGATTAGTTTCCCATTAACCACTCTCCATCAGGTGCCCATTCTTATAACTTCAAGACTATTGTGGATGCTTCTCCAAGAGTATGAAGGGGAATTACCAAGCTTTGCATTTAGAATATCCCCAGTAGGGAAGTATCAAGCTTTGAGGACCCTTGCCACAAGAGAGTAACAATTTTGGAGGATTCACCAAAGTTGCTTTGCAAGCATTGCTTTGTTCAAGGCTTGCAAATTCTTGAAACCCATGCACCACAAGCTTTCTGTTTACACATTGTTTTCCAACTAACCCAACACATTTTAGCTTCTTGCTGCCTTTGGCCCCGCTAGAAGTTCCTCATCATACTTTCAATTTTTTCGCATAGAAGAGGAAGGAGGAAGCAACCCATAGTGTATGTAGATATTGCCAGTGCTACCACCTTGATGAGGATTTCTTTCCCACCCATAGATAAGAGTTTGCCCTTCCAGCAAGCAAGCTTTTGCCCAATTCTTTCCTTTAGGGTAGCAAACACTTGCTTCTTCGATCTCCCAATAAAGGATGGGAGGCCTAGGTACCTTGTATGTCTAGTATCTTGCATTGGGCCTAGAGTAGCCAAAATCACATCCCTAGTTTCTTGTGTTGTATTGGGGCTAAAGAAAATTGAGGACTTGTCCATGTTAATTTTTTAACTCGAAGCTTCCTCATATTTTTGAAGAATATGCCTCAACTCCCGGCTTTCCCCCGCACTGGCTTTGCAGAAAAGAATGCTATCATCTGCAAAGAGAAGGTGGGTGACTCTTGGGTAGCCCCTACAAATAGATATGCCTGTCAAAAGTTGGTTTTCGGGCGTCTCTATTAATGAGAGCAGAAAGCCCCTCAGTTATATGAGAAAGAGAGTTGGGGAGAGGGGGTCCCTTTGTCGAAGCCCATGAGTAGGAATAATGTTTCCACAAGCAGCCCCATTTATGATAACTGAATATGAGACCGAAGAAATGAACCTCATTACAAGATTAATCCATTTTTGAACTAAACCCTAGTTTCTCCATAGCCCCTTTTATGAAAAACTAGTCCCTACATTAGGACATTAGAGCACTAGGTATTTAATATGCACATGGGTGAATAGGTACTTGGAGTAAGAGCATCCACATCAGTCCATGGATAGTCTTGCAAAATACATAAAGCAGCTATTTTTACACATTTTGGCCAAAAAAACACTCACATCAGTGGGTATAAAATTGTACAAAATATACACCCGGTTGTGTAAATGAACAGTAACCATATATATATACACGGTTACTATTCACTGTGTAAACGATTTTTTTATTTTATTTTCTCTCTCCTCTATCAAACTACTTCTCTTCCCCAACCATTACAACAACCCAACGTGCCAGAATCAACTGAAAATTAACCCAAACACATCTACTAAAAATTAACCAAAATCAACCTAGTATCAACTGAAAATTAACCCAAAATCAACTGAAAATTAGCCCAAAATTAACCCAAACACATCTACACAGACCAATCTACATAGAGATACACTTGCTAAAAAAAAAAAAAAAATACAGATACACAAACACACCCACCCACACACAAACAAACCCAAACGGACAAACAACAAAGAGAGATTGGTGCTTATCGGAACGATCGGTGCTTGACTGGAACAATCGGAGCTCGTGGGTCTTGCTTGATTGGAGCTCGTGGGTCTCGCTTGATTGGAGCTCGTGGGTATGAGTCTTGCCTGATCGGAGCTTGATCAAAGCTAGGGAGATACATTAACTGATTGGTGCTTATGGATTGGAGCTAGGGAGATCGGTGCTTGTGGATCGGAGTTGTGGAGATCGATGCTTGCCTGATCGGAGCTATGGATCGGTGCTTGTGACCGAGATGGTGTGGATTAGACTGAGAGGGAGAGTTGATTCAGAATGGGTATAGAGATGGAGATCGGTGGATTGGAGAGGCGTTGGGGTGCTTGTAATGGTTGTGGTGTTGATGGAGTTCTTGCTCTGATGCTTCTGGGTTTTGACTATGAGAGAAGGAAGAAGAAAGAAGAGGAAGAAAAGAAAGAGGAAACAACAGAGATAAGGAAAAAGAAAGAAAGAAGAAAGAAAAGGAGGTATTGGAAAAAGAAACGGGTAGGTAAAATAATATTAAAAAAAGAATATAAAAATATTATTTATATAAAATATATTGTATAATAGATGAACTAATGTGGGTGTTTTGTAAAAATAGATGTGTAAAATAGAAAAAGTAGCTTTTTCCGTGTAAAATAGATGATAAGTTTACACGAGCTGGTGTGGATGCTCTAATAATAATAATATGTCCGGTTAACGACTGCTGTATGCCATACGTTAGTAAAACCCATAATAATATTATTGATTACAATAACCAAATGGCATGCAAGGAGTAATCAAGGGTGCTGTATTAGAAACACTAGAACTATGCGTCGTTAGGACATATACATATAAAGAAGGAATAAAAAAGCCAAAAGCGAGTGAAAACATCTTATCCAAGAAAATGGTTGCCATACGCATAATAAAATTGTTTTATTAGTGAAAATGATAGTAGCGTGACCTCAATGTTATAAAAGTTTTTATGACTAAAAGCCACTTGCATGGTCGCAAAGCTTCACTGGGTTTTTCAAAAAATTCAATTCATGGCAAGCAACAAAAGTAAATTACCATCTTAATAATGCATCATTTTTTTTTTTTTTTGATAGGTAATCAGAAGAAATATTATTAATGAAATAAGTAGGGAAAATACAAGTTGTTCATGATGATGAAGAAAAGGAAATGAAAAAAAAACCAACTAACACAAGAAAGAAATCATGTATACTATGAACGACAAATGCTTAGAGAAGCTCTCCCACCTTTCATGTATACTATGCCAAAGGCCACATCCATTAGTCCTCCTGCAAACTTTAGTGCTCCACCCCCCTTGACTCTCTCCATATTTAGTGGAGATAACTCTCCTCTAGAGATAGGTAACTTCATGTCCATATCTCCACAACCATTTTCCTAATAAGGCTTGGTTAAAAGATACCACAAACCACCCACCTCAATGGGTAAACACTCCCTTTCCCAAGCCACCAAAGGGTATTTGAAGCACCCCTCTAAAGACCCCCAAAGAAAATTCCTTTGAATGCTTTTCAATTTTGTAGCCACAGCCTTAGGAATAGTGAACAAAGATAAATAGTACGTTGGGAGACTTGAGAGAGTATTCTTCAGTAACATGAGCCTACCACCCTTAGATAAATAGAGACTCTTCCACCTTGATAGTTTCTTCTCCATCTTCTCCAAAATAGGGTTCCAAATAGAAGCTGTCTTAATTACAGATTTTAACACAATTTCTAAAACTGCTTTGCACTTATTTAAGAATTGTGTATTTCCAAGGGCAGTATATGATTTGGAATCCTATGGAGTTGTAGGATTGGTAGTGGGAGCAGATACAATTGGGGTATTTGTTTAGTTGTTGATAGCGCTTTAGAGAGATGAGGATTGAGGGTGGGATGAAGTGAGTAAGAAGGAATGGTTTGTGATGGCTGCAGTAACTCTAAGGGCTTTTTGGAAAACAAGGAATGACTTGGTTTAATTAAAAATTTGCAAATCCTATTGAAATCCTTAAGGGCTAATTTCCGGTCAACTCTACTCTATTCCGCCTCCCTCTTCCAGCAATCTAAACAAGCCATAAATGGGAGATATCTAGGATTAATGACTATAGAAGAATAGATAAAAAAATAATAATAATAAATAAATGAATTGTTTATTGTAGTAGATATATATTATTTTATTGTGTTGAAAACTAAAATAAAACCACTGATGTTAGAAGTTTTGTAAAGTAAGAAGGTAAAAATAGATAAAGTAGCTTTTGGTGGTCCCAAATAACTAAAAAAATAGCTCCACCAATGTGGATGCTCTTCGAATGATTTTTTTTTTTTTTTTTTTTTTTTTTTTTTTGTGCTTTTAAGTATCATTTAAAAGTAATGCTGGTGACACATAAAATGGTGCAATTTGTACCACGATTCGCGCTATGTGGTTAGCACATAAATTTTAAGAGTAATGTCATCAATAAAAGTATACTGTGGCCCCCCTTACAATGTCATCAATTTTTTTAAGAGTAATGTTATAGCCAAAAAATTTTCTACAATGTCACTTTTTACTTACCAATAACCACTTGCTATAATGGTAAGTTGTTGTTGTTGTTGTTATTTTTTATTTTTTTTATAGGTAATAGTAATTTGTTAATTTATGTAGTTTTAGCATTTTTCACCTTTTAAAGGCCATAAAAAAAATTAATAGATTATATCTAAAACAAAATATAGAAACCCAAAAGAATTAGCTAAAAAAAAAATACCAATAGTAAAGCTAAAAATAAATTATAGCCAATCAACCTGTTTTACCCAAAACAAACAACTTGACCTTTTAAAGAGTTTTAAACAAAAGATTTTTTTTTTCTTATCCAGCACGCACGCACCAAAGACCCAAAAAAAAAAAAAAAAAATCCCCTAAGTGGTTAAGCAAGGTCACAAATAGTGTGCATGAGTTGGGGTTGGGTCGGGTTAAGGGGATTTTTTAACCCAACTCACCATGGTGGGTTTAAAAAAAATTCAACCCAACCCAACTCATCACATAAGTCCAACCCAACCTAATCCAACCTACATGGGTTAGGTTGAACCCATGGGTTGGAAATTTTTTTTATTACTATTATTATTAAATTGAGCAGAAAAAAAATATCGCATCTGTCACCTGAGTTGATAAACAAAATATATATTAATATATGAATTAATATTCCAACTCAATTATACATTAATATATGAACTAATATACATTAATATTGGCTTTTATATAGGATAAGAGGAAGAGATGATTATTTAAAAAAATGATTAATTATATAATATATTTTAAATATATATTAAATATATGGATGGGTTGGGTCAAGTTGAGTTTGGCGGGTTTGAAATTTTATGACCCAAACCTAATCTGACCTGCTGTCAAAAAAATTTTGTAACCTGACACTCAACCTAACCCAACCCATCAAGTCTTAAAAACCGACCCAATTCGACAAGTTAGGTTGAGTCAGGTCGGATCGATTTTGACAAGTTGACAAGTTGGTTGTACACGTCTGGTCATTGTTAAAGATATATATTATTCACATATTAGCCCAATGTAATAGGCCTAAGCCCAGTCCTGCTTGTACTATTAGTCTAGGGTTTAGTCGTCTATATATACTCATGTTATGGCTCATTGTAACACAAATTATTGTACTACACTCTTATACATAATAAAGATGTAGCCCTTAAGGGATTCCTCTGTGGATGTAGGCCGTCAAGGCTAAACCATGTAACCCTCGTGTTCTCAGTGTTCATATTCTATGCCGTCCTTTCGCATCCACTGTAGCATACAAAACATGATATAACACATTACATTGCTAATATTTAACATGGTATCAGAGCCAAACTTCGTTCTTGGCATCAAACAAACATCTCTAGTCTTCATCGAGCTTCCGCCTTGAGTTTGAGGGAGGGTGTTAGAGATATATATTATTCACATATTAGCCCAATGTAATAGGCCCAAGTCCAGTTCTGCTTGTACTAGTAGTCTAGGGTTTAGTCGCTTATATATACTCATGTTATGGCTCATTGTAACACAGGTTATTGTACTATACTCTTATACATAATAAAGATGTAGCCCTTAAGGGATTCCTCCGTGGATATAGGCCGTCAAGGCTGAACCAAGTAACCCTCGTATTTTTGGTGTTCCTATTCTATACCATCCTTCCACATCCACTCTAGCATACACAACATGATTTAACACATTACATTACTAATATTTAACAGTCACAAACCTTCACTGGGTTATTTTTGAGGTAGTGGCAGATCACGCTACCTCTTTTGAGGTGTAGGGTTTATTTAATATATTTTTTTTGTCCCGCGTGATCTTTGTTTTAATACACGTCAATCCCCCCTTCTTTTTAGGTGACATACACTTTGTTTTAATGCATTTTTTTTTTTAGTTTCAATAATATATCTTAGCGGTGCGAAACAGGTACCAAAACGTGTATATATTCTAAACGACAATAAAACTAGACTCACAACAGTCTCTGACTATGTTTTGGGAAGCTGACGTAGATAGACATGGATGGTTATGGATGGTCCCCCTTCTATTGAAATCTGAGATACGCTGGTGGATTTTTCTGGAATATCTGGGGAAAGAGTAGGGAAAAAGAAAGTAGAGTCAAAAGTGAAAGGTTAGTAATTGTTCCTTCATCTTCGTCCTTTAAATGAAAGGCAATAATTGTGCTTTTTAATGCTAGTGGACAATGCACATAACTGACATAAGGCACAATATCTCTCTCCGATTATCTTCTCAAATGGACATAGTATTCATTTGGTGTAGAAATCAACACATGATCGTACAACACACATTAGTTTAATCTAATCAATATCAAATCCATTTGAGGTAACCAGTAGGGATGGCAATTTAAATCCGATCCGTGGATATCCGGTCCGGCCCGACCCTAATGGGCCGGATTTTACCCGGCCCGATAAAGAATAGGGTCGGGTATGGGTTTTTTTAAAAAAATCCGAAACGGGTCCGGGTCGGGTCCGGATTTTATAAAAAAATCCAAGACCCGACCCGAAACCCGACCCGGATATAACCCGGTTCCATTGAAATTACTAAAAACCCACGTTATATATATATATAGATATATGTTTAGTTGTAAACCCTAACCCACTACACCATCCGCCTCTCCCTAACCCAGTATACCATCTGCCTCTCCCTAACCCTCTGATCTCTCTATCGCTCACGCACTCACGGCCTCAATCTCTGGCCTCAATCACTCACGCCCTCACGGCCTCAATCTCTCTGTCCTCTTATCTCTCTGTCACTCACGCCTTCACCCTAACCCTCAATCTCTCTGTCACTCATGCAGCCACGCACTTAGCCACGCAGCCCTCGGCCTCACTCTGAGTCACTCACACTCAATCTCACAGCTCACACAGTCACTCACTCACTCTCAAGCACTTTCCTTATGAATTGGTTTTGGGTCGTGATCTGCTTGTTACCTAAGCACTCTTCCCTCTATCTCTAGATCTAAAAGACTAAAACCCAAGGCCGAAGACCTCAAGCTCTCTCTCTCTAATCTCCAACTCAGGGCCAAGACTCTCTTCTCACTCCATTTCTATTTTTATCTTCTTCTTTATATTTTTTTTTTGTTTGATCCGAAATCTACTCCGTTGGTTTGGTTATTTCTGGGTTTGAGGATTGAAAAATGGGATTTTTATTTATTTATTTGGGTGTGGCTGTGGAGATTTGGAAAGAAGGGAATTTTGAGATTGGTTGTTTGGCCGTGGGTTTGATGTTGAGTTTGGGGCTTGTTTCATGGAAGCTTCCTTTCTGGTTGGGCTTAACGGGGCCCACGGGGCCCGGCGGGAGTGGGTCTGGGCCCCGGGAAAAAACCCGTTTAATATACAGGCCGGGTCCGGGCCTCGGGTCTTGGCCCGCGGGTCGGGTCCGGGTATGTAAAAACCCGGCCCGAACCCGACCCGTTGCCATTCCTAGTAACCTGTTTGGGTAGTGATGGCTTGTGGGACTGTTGCAAGATGCAAGGGTATAGTGGTCAGGTCATAGGTGTGTGGTAGCCGGTAGGTGATGGGTGAGGTTAGTACATCGAAGCATTTTTTCTTTCTTTCTTTAAAAAGAATTGGTTTTTCAATTATCACATTGCAAACATATTTTATGTTTAAAAGCCAACTTTAACCAATAATATATTACTCATTATTATTTTTTTATTCTATGTGAATTTTAACAAAATCACAATTGTATTATTATTTTTTTTTTCTTCTTGTTCTTATACTCTCCATATTTACAAAATTTTCAAAAATATTTTATATCAATAACCTTGTAAAGCCTTTGCTGTCGCTATGCTGAGGAATGAAGAGGTAGTTTGCTGCAACATGGTCCTCGAAAGTGAGCTACAGTTGACCCATGCTTTCTGAGGCATTGGCAATCAGGAATGCAATTCATATAATTAAAAGAACAGGAGCTGATACTAAGAAGCAATCCTCAGCAGTAGTTTGTGAGATCAATTCTGTAATTCAAGACATAAGGGATTTGGTTTCAGCATTAGGGGGAAGAATTGGTCTATAATATTGGCTGTCAAGGGAATGTAACTCTATAGTTCAGGGCTTCAGTAATTTGGGCATTGGAAAATAATTTTCATGGGCTCGTACCCCCTTTTTGTTTATCTGGGATGTAGAAGTATATTGTATATTGTTTCTGATTGACAATTACATTCCAGTGACAGTTCTAGTTTATCCATTGGAATGGAATATTTTGGAACCGGTACCATTTCAAGGTGAGCACTAATTTGATAATATATATATATATATATATATATATATATTTCTAACCAGAACCAGATATATATCTGGTTGGGTCATCAAGCCTGTTGGGACTTTTCCATTAGTTGTGTTTGGAACTTGATATGGTTTTATGTATTTAGTTAGGCTTTTTCATTTAATAGCTTAAGGTTTAGGGTTACTTATCAACAACCAACAAAACAAAATTTTAAAGAAAAAAAAAAAACGCTTAAGGTTTAGAATTGGATGTTCCAAGATGAAGGTTACAAAATTCATGCTTCGTACTTCCAAATAAAGCAAGACATTAGCAGTATTTCAATAATTGGTTCTGATTATCAACAGATTCAAATCATCTGTTTACATTCCATAATCCATTTTAATTTATGTTTTTACACAGACTACAAAAGGAATTAATATTTTCTCCACTGCAACACCATTAGCATGTAGCATGATATTCACTTCTCGTGTCTCAAAAAAGTGTCTTGGTTCTAAAGACAGAATTATTAATGAAAAGTAAAAAAGTTCGTCTTCATAAAATGTCATTCACCCTATATTAGAGATTAGTATAATGTCTTATGAGAATCTTGTTGCTTCTTTAAAAAAGGTGAGAATAGTTAGAGAAAGTCCAAAAGTATTTCCAATAAAGAAACTAAGACATATATTTTAGGACAGCAAAGTATATGTTTACCCTAAAAAAAATGAGCTTTACAATCTATCATATTATTCATTATATCCCTTATATCTAGTAGACATATCCAATGCTCCAAAAGCATGATGAAAGCCAAGTCACAAGTTCTCTGTTAAAAGATTTGAATTCATGCACTTATCCAAAAAAAAAAAAGGTCATTCTATTCATGCAGTTGGATATGCAAATCAGAACAGAACAGAAACTAAGCACTTGCAGAGAGTAGGGTCACCAGACAAGTGTAAGGCTGAACATCCACTTTTGAAACATGAATTGCGAGAATGCCATTTGTCTTTTCTTTCTCTTATGTGTAGAACTTCTGTAGATTTGTACACCTGAAAAAATGCGTGCCTATTACTCATGGACTACTACAAGTAGAAATCACATTAAAGTAAAAAACCAAATTCATAAATAAATTTTATTAGGTGAACCTCTCAATTGAGTACATCAAAGCAACCACAAAGCCGAAAAAATACTTAACACAAAGCAAAAAAAAAATAATTTTAATTTTTATGACATTGCTATCGAAATCCCTAAAACCTAGTAGGCCTTTCATATGGTTTCTAAACCCCTTCCCCTGGTATTATAACATATTGTTCCAGAGGTCATGGAGAGTTCATAGGAAGGCAAAGTCAAATGAATGCAGCCCCTATTTCTCATTATCAGCTTTAATAACTAATTTTCTCCTGAGTTGATTTATTCCCATAGCATCTGTTATTGTTGTTATTATTCTAATAAGTTTTGGCCAACTCCCAGGGGGAGGAGATTCTAACTAGTGACCTCGACTTCCATTGGGTCTATTATTATTACTATCACTGTTCCTATTTTTGTTAAGCACAACAAAGTTTTGATTCTTAAAAATTGTCATCGGAATATTTTCTGCTGCAAGCACAAAATCATTTCCAGCTATTTACTAGAACAAGTAAATTTTTTTTGCCCAGATGGATAAACTTTATCACCATACAGGAAGTGAAACTCAATAAAAATAGCAGTTCTTAGTTTCTTATCTTCTTCAATGGTTTCAACTCCAGGAAGAACCTTTGCAAGACTTTGTCCCCAACATTTCAGTGAACGAAGCATACTGGTGGACATCCTACAAATTTATGAAGTTACAAAGAGCAGAGCTAAGTGGAAATAAGTACAAATTAATTGCAAAAACAGGATCGGCACCTGAATTCCACACACCACACATTTGTTGAAATGGATTAAAGTTCCTGAACCAATTCTGTGACCGTAAAAGGTAAAAATTAATGCAAATCAATCGACAAAGAAACAGTAAAGTAAAATTACCAAACATACAGAAAATCCATCATTTAACTTTGGAAAAATTGAACTAGTTCTCATTAAAAAGTGTGAATATAAAGAATTATATGTCAAAAAAGGGAAAAAAAAAAAAGAAAAAAAAAAGAGAGAGAGAGTGATAGAAAGTACATCAAAAAAGCATTTACCAACTAATTCTTACTGATTTATGCATAAAAGTGGAATTTTTCATACCTATTATAGTCACTAACAGCACACCTTCCTTCACTCCTGCCATCTATAGACCATGTCAAATTGCCAAATAGGATTCACTTCAAACAGGATTGGCAATAACACATCAAAAGATTTAGAGTGAAAGGAGATGTGATTTGTTTGTTTATTTAGACCCCTTAAAATAGATTGTTTAACCTAATATATTAGTCAAGTGATTACTTAGGTTAATTATGAGATCTAGGTTAAATAAAGAAAGATCATATCATACACTAAAGTAGAAAAATAAAGAACACATCGATATTATCATCTAGGAAAACCAATGAAACCAATAGTTTTAAGGTAAAAACATAGGGAGGATTTGACCTAACTATTCTCAAGGTAAAACAAATCCACTAAAAGATAATTGAAGTTTTTACAAAAGATTTAATCCTAAATCTATTACTACCTCTAATAATAACTTACTAAAACAACCACGTGTAAGTTCCGAATCCACGGATTCTTTCTCTCTTGGATTTGCAGAACATAAACTTCTATGTTTGTGACTTTGAGATCCTATTCAAAGGTTTCAGATCACCGCTTGTTGATCTTGCAGCAACTAAATTCCACCAGCACTTGGTTGTAGGTTTTGTTCAGGTAGACACTTGTAGATTTAGAAGGTACGAAACCTCTCAGATCTCACAGAAATAACTCACAAGTATTCCAAGCTCTTCAAAACATAGCTAGAGTTTTCCTTTTATACTTAGGAGTGTTGGACTGAAACCCTAAAAGTTTTCACGGGCTTAAGCTTGATTTAAAATTCTGCATAAATTATTTTTTTTCAATTGGTCAAGCCTAATCTTCAATCGATCGAACTTCATAGAAACTGACTTCTTTTTCCTGTAGCTTGAATATTCTTGAGACTTGACTTGAAACACTTTGAGCAATGTCTAACACCTATTTTAAACATGTTTTTGTTCTCGATTTGCCAACATATACAAATTAAGACTCTAAACATTTAATTGTAAATCTTTGGAGCCTAACATGATTTATTGGTTCTTTTTCTTTTTTATTGCTAAGATACACAAACATCTAATGGGTCTTGAACCCACAACCTCACCCTCCACCTTGCTCTTACAGGGGGAGGAGGTGCCTTTTGACCTAGTGCTTAATGGCAATGATGATTGATGAGATTCATAGTTATGACAAAGATTTAGTTAAATTCTCTAGTTATGACAAAGAAATCTAATCCAGTTATGTTCAAACAATAAACATGCATGGAGATTCATAGCAGAAACACATTGATACTGTTTAGCTGTGAAAAGAAAGGCTCCTCAACATGAAGTTCATGGACAACAGACTTAAAAACCTGATGAGAGAAAACATTTGTTAGATTAATAATACACAAAGAAAATTTGGCATTGAATGACACCCTTAGTTAAAAATTTAAAACTTACACTCACAATTTACGATCCCTTAACCAAAACCAGCTCCTGCCATTCATTTTCTTCTTGCTTAGAGGAGCTTCCTTCAGGGGTAAACTTCAAATTGCTATATGTCCTACAAAAGGCTTTAGAATTGATTGATTCTAATAAAGCTTACGCTAGACACATGTATAAGGGATATGGAGGGACTCCTTCAAAAGATTCTGCATAAGGAGTTTGAACCATAAAGAATTAGCACTCCTTGAACGTAATAAAACAGATATCTAAAATTCCAGCGCAAATTGCACTTTCCCCATTAATTACGGTGCAGTTTGCAATATCCTCTAAACTTTATAACTCAGCAATGACACGGAACTATAGTTCAGCTATTACTTCCTTCTCTCATAATAATAGTGTTGGGTGCGCTGCACCATGTTCCAGCCCACATTTTGTCTTAGCTCATTAAATGAGCTTGTTGGACAAGTGCTGAGAAGTCAGCAAAGTGAAATGGGTTTGCTGGAGCAGCTTGTCCTAAAGAGAAGAATTGGGTTCATCTTTTCCTCTATAATTATATACAAAAGTCCAGCAACATTTATGAAGGGATGTACAAAAGTCAAGCCACATAAAAGATGTTGGTGCAAACACAATAATAATGGAAATAACACACAAAGAGAAACTGAATAATACTTTTAAATATTATTGATGTAAAGAAAGGAAATACATAACACTATTTCAGGATTCATTTCCAATTTTGATACCTCCACTCTTCACCTCCCCCTTGCGCACGTATCTAGCCCAATATCTAAGACAATTCATGTTAGCTCATTAATCACTACAATTAAAAAGAATAAAATAGCCTCTCTTCTTTTCAATGTGGGATTAAACATTTTCACAACTCCTCATTTTTCATATTCACTCCCACATTTTACATTTATGTTATAACATTTATTTATTTTAATTATTTAATATTAAAATGCCCCAACAAAAGATTATGTGATGTTAAACTTGTGAGACACGTTGGAAGGAAGAAAGAAAAGAAAGAAGCAAAAGGCAAGGGTCATTCGGCTAAGGGAGAGCCGAAGAAAATAAATTGGTTGAAGCAAAGTCAAGATAAGTTGGCTTGCATTTATTGTGACTTGATATGAAGAGTGTGAAAGGGAGAAAAGAAGGAAAAGATGAAGAAATAAAAGGAGAGACATTCGGCCATTTGAAGGAGGGGGTGAAGATGTGAAGCCCTAGAGATAAAGAGAGGAGTCCCAGCAAGTGAGACTGAGGACTAACTGTAGTTTGGCAGAACTGCGTGAGTGAGTGAGCAAGTAAAAGAGAAGAGAAAAATAGAGAGAGTAAGAGAAAATTGTGATAGATACACAGTGAGAAAGAGAACAGTGAGTGAAAAGAAAAAGAGAGTTTTTTTTTGCTCAAGTTATATCTCTAAGTGTTGTAATCTCTATTTAATATAGTTAAATTATTCGAAGTTTGTCATGTGGTTTTTCCTTTCAAAGAGAAAGACTTTCCATGTAAATCTTTGTGTTCTTATGTGATTATACTTCTGCTGTGTTTGTTGAAATTTTTTCACAGTTATAGAGAATTTTCCCCAACAAATAGGCTAAGGTGGGGTTATTCGAGACCCACTAGGTGCCTCTATAACTTACAACAACAACAACAACAATCAATCCTTAGTCACAAGAATTTGTGGTCAATTATTAATCCTCAACAAAGTAGCCAAGGTTGGCATGGCTTAGAGCATTCACATCAGTGGATGCAAAATTTTTGTAAATTTACACATCTAAAACCTACTTTTTCTATTTTATACTTTCATTTTTACAAAGCACTCACATCAGTTTGTCTATTATTCACGTCAATTTATTTAAATAATCATTTTTATTATTATTTTATTATAACCTCTTCGTTAATATCTATATCTCCCTCATCTCAAATCTCTGCCCCTATCTCATCCCAAACCCCCTACCTCTACACACGCACACATCGTCACAAAGCCAAACCTCCATGGCTAGAGCTCCATGGCCATGGTCAAACATCACATAACCATTACAAATGCAACGACCCAAGGAAAAGCGCTAACCATATCTGCACTATACCTCAAAAGGACTAGTCACAATTGAGGCTCCTTGCAGTTATTAATAAAGCCCAATTCAACCCAGTAAATACTCGATGTGGGACTCATCACACACCCACACACATCACACAATCAATCAAATTAGGGCATCATAATCTCCCCCACTTAAATCCCTAATGTCCTCGTTAGGGCCTACTTTGTGGGGTAGTGTCTCCGAACCCACATAGGATTATCGGGCTGGCTCTGATACCATATGTAACGACTCAAGGAAAATCGATAGCCACATCTATGTTATATCTCAAAAGGACTAGTCACAATTGAAACTCCTTGTAGTTGTTAATAAAGCCCAGATCTACCTAGTAAATATCCGATGTGGGACTCATCACATACCCACACACATCACACAATCAATCAAATTGGGGTATCACAATCTCCCCCACTTAATTCCCTAATGTCCTTGTTAGGGCCCACTTTGTGGGGTAGTGTCTTTGAGCCCACACGGGATTATCGGGCCGGCTCTCCCACCATATGTAACGACTCAAGAAAAAGCGTTAGCTACATCTGCACTATACCTCAAAAGGACTAGTCACAATTGAGGCTAATTGCAGTTTTTAATAAAGCCCAGATCTACTTAGTAAATATTCGATGTGGGACTCATCACACATACTCACACATTACACAATCAATCAAATTGGGGTATCATAATCTCCCCCACTTAAACCCCTAATTTGATTGATTGTGTGATGTGTGTGAGTGTGTGATAAGTCTCACATCGGATATTTACTAGGTAGATCTAGGCTTTATTAACAATTGCAAGGAGCCTCAATTGTGATTAGTCCTTTTGAGATATAACGCAAATGTGGCTAGCGCTTTTCCTTGGGTTGTTACATATGATATCAGAGCCGACTTGGTAATCCCATGTGGGCTCAGAGACACTACCCCACAAAGTAGGCCCTAACGAGGACGTCAGGGATTTAAGTAGGGGAGATTGTGATACTCCAATTTGATTGATTGTGTGATGTGTGTGGGTATGTGATGAGTCCCACATCAGATATTTACTGGGTAGATCTGGGCTTTATTAACAACTACAAAGAGTTTCAATTGTGACTAGTCCTTTTGAGGTATAGCGCAGATGTGGCTAGTACTTTTCCTTGAGTCAATACAACAAAGGCAGAAACCCACATAAATTAAACCCCTGCTATTTCTAGTTCTCTAAACCTGAATCCGACCTAGCCTAGACCACCATGGCCGAACACTATGGGTTCAGCCAATCAACCACTGCAAGTGCCGATCTGAAACTATTAAAAAAATTATTTACATAGCTACATTCTGATCCAAGCATGGCGCTGATCTGAAACTCCGATCCAAGCATGCCAATCCAAGCACTCTGATCCAAGCACGCCGATCCGCCACAAGCGCCGATCCACTCTCTTTGTCTCCGTTGGTGTGTCTATGATGATTTTGGTTTTGTGGTGTCTGTGATGATTTTGTTGTTGATTTTGTGGTTGATTTTTGATTTGTTTGTGGGAGTGTGTGTATTAGAGGAAGAAGCAGATGAGGGCGTTGCATTGGTTTTGCAGGTGGAGAAGAGAGAGAGAGAAAAAGAGTGAAATTAGAAATTATTTAAATAATGTATAGAAGAGCTACAATAACTATGTATATATGTACGGTTACTATAACTTTTTTATATTTATGCACAATTTTACACCCACTGACGTGGGTTTTTTTGGTCACAATGTGTAAAAAGAGCTGCTTTTTGTATTTTGCAAGATTATTCATGGACTAATACGGATGCTCTAAGGTATATATGTAGAAATTGATTCATCTATGATAAAGTGACTAAATTTTATGTTGTTTGTCAATTTACCGCAACTCTTCTCCCTTTTCCAGGCTAAGTACAAATAAAAGTGAAGCCTAGGTGCGTGTATAACTTGCCAAAAAAAAAAAAAAAAAAAAAACATTTCAAAGCTGAGCAATATTGCTTTATCTATTGGTAATAAACACTTTGCCTATATTGTTAAGATTCAAATTCAATTTTTTTTTTGGAAAAACGTGTCTAAAAAATATTTTAAATTTTATGTTAAATTTCCATATCTAAAGAGGTATAATTATAATATAATAAACGCATTAGTTTTTAAAATAAAAGAACGAGAATTAACTTAATTTGAGATAGTTATCCTCCAAAAAGAAGAAATTGAGGAAAAGAAAATTTTAAGAAAAATGTGAGAAAATTGCATCTTATTTCGTCAATGTTATAATGCTGTGTACTACAAGTATTAATCTTGCAAAATTTTTTTTTTTTTTAATAAATACAAGTTTTTAGTAAATCTTATTAGCCAAATAACCAACTAACAACCATGAAGCATAGACACAAATTCACCAACACTGACACGGACACAATGACACAAATTCTTGAAAGATTAGGACACTACAGTGGGATACTACAATTGATTAATTAATTAATTGATATTATAGGCATATTTTGTCTATATCTATCAAAATATTTTATAAAAAAAAATGTCTAAAATTAAAAGGAATTCATTTTCAATAAAAATTTCTCCCAACAAAATGAGGACACTTTAAGCAGAAGTTTCCCAGCGTGTCCGACACGTCTAGGCCTAAGTCTTGCAATCTTACACTAACCAATTAACTAACTTGATTCTCTTCTTGAACATTTTCGGATTCACAATTTGCCCAAAATTCTAATAAGCAAGAAAAGAACCGTATATTAAAGAAGAGGAAGAAGAAAAAGTGATGAATTTATCAAATAGTTAGCGGTTGTATTGGTGGTGTTGGGATCGTTGAGATCGAGTTTGAGGAGGTTGGAGTAGGAGTTGGAGAGTCCTAGATCGAATTCTAGGGAGTGTACTTAACCACCTCTTCCATACAGTCTTTCAGATTCACTGGAGACATTGTCGTTGTTGCATTATTGTGGTGGTAATCTTTTACTTTCTGAATTTTTTTTTTATAGGAACTTTTTGAAAATTATGTGATGTATTTTTTGGCGCTTGATTATTGATTTAAAATAATTGTATGTTTAGTGTGTATATATATATATATATGTATTTTTGAGAAAAAAGTGTAACTTTCTAACATAAACAGTAAAATAATTATTTATTTATTCTCTCTTTCCTCTTTGTCCCATCTCAATCTCTGCAAGTCTTGAACAACTCCATTGAGTCAATGCAAACCCACAGCCAAATTGCTATTTTTTTTAGTTGAGACAAAATTGTATTGATGAATCCAATTTGCATCACTGGTCATCTAAACTCAAAAAAGAAAAACAAGAGAAGACCAAAACAAAAACCCATCAACTAGGATATTTAAAAAAAAAAAAAAAAAAAAAAAAAAAAAGAAGACAACGTGCAACTATGCAAGAGAGAGAAAAAAAAAAAAAAAAAAAAAGTGAAGGAGAAGAAAGTGGCAACACCGCAGTGACAAGAGAAGGAAGAAAAGAAAAAATAATAAAGAAATAAGAAAAAGTAAAGAATGACAGTGTGTAACATTGTGAGTATTAGCATTGGAGAATGCTAATGCCAAATCTAAGGTCAATTTGGCATAAAGAAGAGTTAGAATTGCACTGTAGCAGTATTCTAAAAATAATAATAATATTTTATTCATTTTTTCCCCCGAAATTTCTCTCTCCTCTATCTTATTATTTTAGTTTTTTTCTCTCTCTTCCTTCTCTGTTTCTCCATCTGCTCTCTCCTCTCTTCAAACCCAAACACCATTCTCCTCCCAACATCAATATCACATATCACAGTGGCTCATTTTTTCTGGTGGGTTACGATCCAACGGTTCTGTGGTTGCTTCTTTTTTTTTTTGCTGTGACCGGTGCTTAAAGGGGTTGTGGGTCGTGGTTGGGTCCGGTGTTTGGGTCATGGTTGGGTTGTGGCTAAAGTGGGTTGTTGGTCGTCGGAGATCGCTAGTGTTTGGGTCCAGCGAGGTCATGGCGAGATCGGCGTGGGTCACGGTGATGGGTTTGGTGGAGATCGGCGTGGGTCATTGCATGGTTGGCTCAAGCTTCACACGACCTCTCTCTCATCTCTCATCGTGGATTGGCAAGCTGGATTTGGATCGGTGGGCTGGGATCGATTGATGGTGGGTTTGAAACGGTGGATCTGTTGATCGGTGGGTGGATCGGTTGGGTTGATCATCGGTAGGTTCGATGGTGGCTCCGGTGATGATTTCTTTTGAATGGGTTTGCTCCGGTAGGTTTCAAATCGACGGCGTGGGTTTCTGATCGGTGGTTTGGGTGATGGGTGTGGTGGCCATTGTTGGCTCCAACTGGTTTGATGGCTTGTGTGTGTGTGGCTTTGTTGATGGTTTGATGGTTTGTGTTTGTGTGTGTATGGTGATGGGTTTGGATAGGTTGATCGGTGTATCATGGGTCTGTGTGTGTGGCTCTATGTGTTGAACTGGTGCTAGAGGTTGAGGGAGAGAAAGGAAAAAAAATACTGTTGGAAAGCCCAAAAAAATCGAATCATGGCAAAGTTTGAAAAAAAGTGACGGTTGGAAAGAAAAAGTAAAGAAAGATTAAAAAAATAATATTTTAATAAAAATGGAGTTTTAGAATGCTGAAGGTATTGTAAAATGGTATGGTATAAGTAATAAAGTGGTTTTTTGAGATAGTAAAATAGAATATAGTAGCATTTCTTGATGCTAATGCTCTAAGAGAGAGAGAAAGAAAAAGAGAAAAGTCTAGAGAGAGAAGATTTGGTTGGGAATTGTCAAATTCATGGGTCCCACATTTTTAAAAGTATTTACAAAATGCTATTCAACACTTATATTTAAAAACTGAAAACTGATATGAGAAGTTTTTTAAATATAGTGTTTAAGGGCCTGTTTGGTACAATTATTTAAATAACAGTTTTCAGTATTTAAACACCACAATATACAACACTTTTTAATTCACACATATTTTCACAATATTTAAACAATGTTACTAAAAATCTCTTACCAAACGGCTCATAAATATCCTAAATTGAGAATCGTGAACTAAACACTCCAAAAAAAAAATACTCCTATTATACATTTTTTTTTAACCACAATTTTCAATGTTTAATCACATCAAACTGTTGTTTGAAATGGCTTACTAAACAAACAAAGCCAATTTTAAGCGGAAATGAATACGTAAAAGACCCAAGTTTACGGGTCCCACTAACAATTAATTATCATTCAAAAACACACTCTTTTTCTTTGTGGATTCCACACAACTGCTGCGATTTTCCAGGAATGTCCGGGGAAAGAGTAAGGAAAGAGAGAATAGAGTCAAAAGAAAAAGGTTAGCATAATTGTTCCTTCATCTTCGTCCTTTAAATGAAGATAGCTTGTAGCTATACAACCAATAAGTCAAGAAAAAAAAAAGTCAAGAAGCACCCCGCCCTCCTTGCCCCCAAACAAAAAAATAAAAAAAAATGGGAACACTCGATCAACGACCTTCAACAAGGTGAGTATTGGCTAAAGATGTAGGGAAATTCACCGAAATCCCAACCTGTGAGAAACAAAACAAATAGAGAAAAACACATGCCAAAGAAAACAATCACACGCACAAGACAATATTTACATGGTTCGGCAATTTACCTACGTCCACGGAGTTGCAGGGATTTCACTATTATCAAGGAAAAATACAGAGTACAACTTGCGGCTATAATATTTCTCTCTCACCCACAAGACAAGAAAACACTATTCTTTCTTCTTATGCGGCTGCTAGGTTATTAGGAATTATCTCTCACGGCTACCCTTGATCTCAAACCTAATATATATATGTCAAAGTCGGCTGAACTAGGAATTATATTCCTAGTTGAATTTGGTCAACTTGGGCTTGTAGCAATTCAAGCCACACGAGCCCATTTCAACAAATCTCCACCTTGGCTTAAATTGATCAAGTTACACTAGCAAACTCCTCCATCGCCTCCACCTTAGCCCTTAAGGGCTCACAAGCTGCAAACATCAACTACAATCCTCTATGACACAATCCCTGCAACTCATCCTCTTGTCCTCAAGTTAGAAGACCAATTGAAGCTGTGCATAGCTTCAACTTCTCAATAGTGACACCTTTAGTCAACATGTCTGCCGAGTTTTTAGATCCACAAATCTTCTCAAGTATTACCAGTTTATCTTCAACAAAATAACAGATAAAGTGGTATTTTTTTTGTATGTGCTTCGACTTTGAATGAAAATCCGAATTTTTGGCAAGAAAGATTGCACTCTGACTGTCACTGTGTAGAATGTCCATCTCCTGCTTCTTACCTAATTCATCTAAGAAACCATGTAGCCAAATCATCTCCTTTCCAGCTTTAGTTGCTGCAACATACTCAGCTTCTGTAGTAGACAAAGTAACAATCTTCTGTAGATTTGAAGCCCATGATATAGCTGTACCACCTAGAGTAAAAACAAACCCAGTAGTACTCTTTCTACTATCAATATCACTAGCAAAATCAGCATCTACATAACCCTGTAGTTTCAAACTTGCACCTGTGAAGTAAAGACATGTATCTGATGAACCCTTCAGATATCTCAGAATCCACTTAACTGCCTCCCAATGCTACTTTCCAGGCCTGCTCATGAATCTGCTCATAACTCCCACTGCATGTGCAATATCTGGCCTTGTACACACCATAGCAGACACCAAGCTGCCAATAGCTGAGGCATAGGGCACCTTACTCATATAGTCCCTTTCTTCTTCTGTCTTCGGTGACTGTTCTTTGCTTAATTTGAAATGACTACCCAAGGGTGTGCTCACTGGTTTAGCTTCATTCATGTTGAACCTACTAAGAACTTTCTTCACATACTCTGACTGTGAAAGCTTCAATGTACCATTAGCCTTGTCTCTAATGATTCTCATACTAAGGATTTGCTTTGCAGCTCCCAAATCCTTCATTGCAAACTGTTTGGACAATTGTTTCTTCAGATTATTAATCTCCTTAATGCTAGACCCTGCAATAAGCATATCATCCACATACAATAGTAATATGATATAAGAATTGTCAAAAGACTTAACATAGCAATAGTGATCAGCTTCACATTTCTTGAACCCAATTCTATGCATAAAGCTATCAAATTTCTTGTACCATTGTCTAGGAGCTTGTTTTAGGCCATACAAGCTCTTTCTCAGTTTGCAGACTAGATTCTCTTGTCCCTGAACAATGAACCCTTCTAGCTGAATCATGTAAAGGTCTTCCTCCAAGTCACCATGAAGGAATGCTGTCTTCACATCTAATTGCTCAACATGTAAGTTTTCTGCAGCCACCATTCCCAGTACCAGTCTGATTGTTGACATCTTCATAACTGGAGAAAATATCTCTGTGTAGTCAATGTCCTCCTTCTGCTGGAACCCTTTAACAACTAATCTGGCCTTGTAACGTTTGCTACCATCATACTCATTCTTTATTCTGTATAACTACTTGTTATGCAAAGCCTTCTTTCCTACTGGCTATTCAGTCAGTTCCCATGTCTGATTCCTCAACAAGGAATCCATCTCAACCTTCATGGCTAACTTCTACTTGCTTGAATTCTCATCTTGCAAGACTTCATCATAACACTCTGGCTCACCACCAT
The DNA here is from genome assembly GCF_001633185.2 of Quercus lobata. NCBI lineage: Eukaryota > Viridiplantae > Streptophyta > Magnoliopsida > Fagales > Fagaceae > Quercus > Quercus lobata. Next base: position 67,912,550 of record NC_044908.1, on the reverse strand, counting down.
CAGTCAACATGAGATAATTTAGAGTGGGTGAATAACGTTATGGAGGTCTAATGTTCCTGGAAGATCTGCGGACTTCAACTACAGGTGTACTCAAATCTACCTATGAATTTACATTCTCCTTATCTTCTTCACCCCTTTTCTGGACAGTACCTTCAGTCAATTCATCTAAGTTGACAAACTCAGATTTCTTTTGATCTATCTCTATAACATCTGACACTACAGTTGACCTATCCTTGTACATAACCTGTTCATTAAATATCACATTTCTACTTCTGATGATTTTCCTATTTTGTTCATCCCAAAACCTATAGCCAAATTTCTCATCACCATAGCCAATGAAAAAACATATTTTAGACTTTGCATTAAGTTTACTACAAGCATCAGAATCAAAATGAACATAAGAAATACAACCAAAAACTTTTAAATGTGAAAACTTTACCTCTTTACCATTCCAAACCTTCTCAGGAAATCTGAACTCCATGGGAACTGATGGTCCTCGGTTTATCAGGTAAGCTACAGTGCTAACAGCGTCAGCCCAAAAAGTTTTTGGTAGTCCAGCATGCAACCTCATACTCCTAGCACACTCATTGAGAGTTCTGTTCATGCGCTCAGCCACACCATTCTGCTATGGTGTCCCAGGAATAGTCTTTTCCATCCTAATTCCCCGTGTAGCATGAACCCTCCATCTATGTACTCTCCTCCATTATCTGACCTCAAACATTTTACTTTCAAACCTATTTCTGTCTCAACCATGACCTTCCACTTCTTAAAAGTTTCAAATACATCAGATTTATTTTTCAAAAAATAAACCCATACCTTTCTGCTTGAGTCATCAATGAAAGTGATGTAGTACCTTGAACCTTTAAGGGATGCAACCGGAGAAGGCCCCCACAAATCAGTGTGTACTAACTCCAATTTTCAGCCTTCGGTGTCCTGCCAGTTTTCAAGAAGCTCACTTTTTTCTGCTTTCCTAAGATGCAACTTTCACACATGTCAAAATCAATGGACTTCAATTCTGGTAGTTTTCCTTTTGACAGCATTATCTTCATCCCTTTCTCACTCATGTGACCAAGTTTGCAGTGCCATATGCTTGTATTAGTACTTACATCAGCAACTGCAATTATGTCTCTTGGACTTGAGGTCATGTACAGAGTACCAGTTTTCTTTCCACGAGCCAATACCCTAACTCCCTTTGTAACCTTCCAAGTACCACCAACAAATAGTATTACATGCCCTTCATCATCAAGTTGTCCAACGTAAATCAGATTCCTCCTTAAGTCAGGAATATGTCGAACCTTTTCCAGTAACCAAACATATCCATTGGGCAACAATATCCGAACGTCTCCCATACCTACAACATCCAAGGCTGAATCATCAGCCAAATACACCTTACCAAAATCACCTGCAACATAATTCTGTATGATTTCTCGGTGTGGAGTGGTATAAAACGAAGCTCCTAAATCCAAAACTCAATCATCAAGTGGACTGTCTACTGCAAGAAGTAATGCATCCTGTACCTCTTCTATTACAGCATTAGCAGAATCATTTCTATTTTTCTTCTTAGGACTTTTGCATTGATGCCTAAAGTGACCTGTTTTCCCACAGTTCCAGCATTGTACTTGTTGGCCTGATCTAGATTTGCTTCTGTTTCAATTAGAATTTTTGGATTTTGATCTACCTCAGTTTGAATTTCTGTCATTACCTCTGCCTCTTGTCTCAAGGCTTAGGGCAGAACCAGATCTTGAGGTTTCACCTGCATCTCTTCTGCGAATCTCCTTAGCCAGAATTAAATCTCGTATGTCATTGTACTTCATCTTTTCTTTTCCTATAGAATTACTTACTGCCATCCTCATTGCCTTCCAACTGTTTGGCAGAGAAGCCAAGACAATCAAAGCACGAATCTCATCATCAAAATCAATTTCTACAAACGACAATTGATTTGTGATAGTATTGAATTCGTTCAGATGTTGTGCTACAAAAGCATTCTCTGCTATCTTCAAATTGAATAATTTCTTCATCAGATGCACCTTGTTGTTTGCGGACAGCTTTTCATACATACCAGACAAAGCCTTCATCAGATTTGCTGTGGTCTTCTCCTTTACAACATTGTGTGCAACAGACCTAGACAGAGTTAACCTAATAACTCCTAAAACCTGTCTATCAAGAAGCGCCCATTCCTTAGCCTTCATAGCCTCAGGTTTTTCCCCTAGGAGCGACAGATGCAACTTCCTCCCATAAAGGTAATCTTCGATTTACATCCTCCAAAATCCAAAGTCTATGCCATCAAACTTTTCTATTCCAAACGCCTTTCCTGCTTCCTCTGCCATTGCTCCCACTCAAAACCTAACCCTAGGCTTTGATACCAGTTGTAGGGAAATTCACCGAAATCCCAACTTGTGAGAAACAAAACAAATAGAGAAAAACACACGCCAAAGAAAACAATCACACGTACAAGACAATATTTACGTGGTTCGGCAATTTGCCTACGTCCACGGAGTTGCAGGGATTTCACTATTATCAGGGAAAAATACAGAGTACAACTTGTGGCTATAATATTTCTCTCTCACCCACAAGACAAGAAAACACTATGCTTTCTTCTTATGCAGCTGCAAGGTTATTAGGAATTATCTCTCACGGCTACCCTTGATCTCAAACCTAATATATATATTTATATATATATATGTCAAAGTCGGCTGAACTAGGAATTATATTCCTAGTTGAATTCGGTCAACTTGGGCTTGTAGCAATTCAAGCCACACGAGCCCACTTCAACAAAAGACTCTTCAACCTTAAGGACGAGCCGCCTGAGGTTATTGGTATGTCTTCATTCACACGACTACTTTTGTAATGCAAGCCATCTTTTTTTTTTTTTTTTTGACATAATGCAAGCCATCTTCACTTATATATTTTGCTGAATAGTCATATTTCTAGTACTTTTTATTCTTTATTTTCTTTTGCTTTTGCATCATCTTATTTTTTACCATTACTAATATGTCTGCAAGTGTTGCACTAGAGTGCTATAATGGACAGTTGATGACATAACTATTAATTTTTAATGTTACGTTTTTTTTTTTTTTTTTTTTTTTTTTTTTTTTTTTTTTTTAGGGCAACGTTGCCACCTTTTTTATTTATTTATTTATTTTCTAGGCCTGGCGTTCTTTTTTTTTATTATTTTATTTTATTTTTTTCTGATTCTGATTTTGAGCAGTAACTTTCCTATTCCCATTTTTTATTTTTTTTATTTTTTTTTTGATTTTTTAGGGCCTGGGTGTGATAGATGTGTTTTTTTTATTATTATTATTATTTTTTTAAATTATGTGATTTTTATTTTGGGACATGATTTTTATTTTTAAATAAATTTGGGTGATTAGTCTCTTTTTTTTTCTTTTTTTTTTTTTTTTTAATTGAGCATCATTCTTTAACAAGATTATATGAGAAAATTTATTCAAACTCATTTTTTCTATTCCTTCACTTTTTCATTCCCAACAAACAAGAATGAGAGAAAATAATATATTTTCTATCCTTCCATTTTTCCATCCTCTCACCATTTTCTATTCTTCCATTTTTTCACCCTTCCAACCAAACAGACCCTAAGCTTGTGTTTCAATTTTTTCCACATATTTCCAAGTGTTTTGTTTAGTCTCTTTAGTCCACAGCATTTCACTTCCCACACATAGATCTCATCTCAGTTATTCTCTTTCATACTTTTAAATCTTCCTGTTTAAGTTTGATTGGAGGGGTGAAAAAGTGGGAGAATAAAAAATGTGAAAATGGTGGAAAAGATTTAATTTTTCTTCATGTGTGTTTGGTTTGAAGGATAGAATAGCTTAGTGATGAAAAACTTATTTGTTTAGTTAAGGAGAAAAGTGAGAAGATAGAAAAAGTAGTTTATATGAATTTACTTTGAAATTTTATTTTATTCAAATCATTCTAATTTTATGTGAAATAAAAAATTTCTTTTATTTGAAATATATTTTAATTATAAATATATACCATAAAATATGCATTTCAATACATTTTTTTTTAAGTAAAAGAATATATATTAGCTATTAAAAGTTTTGGACCTTGAAAAGTAAAAAAATAGATCCTAATTAAAAAAACATATATTATGATATAAAAATTCAAATAAATATTCAAATATAAAAATAATCTCACATTATTCGTTGGTAAAGGACCTTAAAATATATATAGTTAATTAGTTAGCCTTGACTTACGGTTGTAGCATATATATAATATAAATTATAAAGTATTTTTAGGAAAAAAAAAAATTATAAACTACAACTTTTGTTTTGTTTTGTTTTTTTTTTTTTTTTCCGGCTATATATATATTTTGTGAGGACTCAATTTGGTACCGAACCAAAACAGTATCGGGTTCGTACGTAAAGGGCCCAGACAATATGATTTTTAGAGCGTGGGTGTAAAGAACTAGGCTAACCGTAATCTACCCTCCAAAGACTCACTTTCATGAACGTTCAAGGTTTTTCAGTTGATACCCTGGATATTTCTCCCTAGTGACTAGTACAAATCCTTTTTTTCTCTCTATTTTCCGTCTCTTGTTCTTTTTTTTTTTCTTTTTTCTGTCTCGATCCCCCTTTTTTATGTTCTTCTTTTAGTTTATATACTTCCCTTTGCGCTCCATCCTCACCGCACACGTGTAGGTTGTGTTCGGAGGATTTCTTTCTGTCCCATCTGGCACCTCCTGGAACTTCCTATGGGCAGCTGTAAGGCTGCTTCCCCACTGTTCAGGTATCACCTCCACATTAATGCGGCCAGAGAGTTGGTTGAGAGGTCATTAATGCGGAGGTAGCTGTAGTTTCAGATATTTGTTTGCCTTATCTCTTTCATCTTTAGTCGGCTACTCTACCCTTTGATATGACTGAATTCTGAGATCTGATCGCAGCGAAACCACGTCCTGATCGTCCTCGGACGCGTTCTGCCGAGGACGATGGTGTCCTCGGACGGGTATACGGCCTCAGATGGGCTACTGGCCCAACAATCTTGAACCAATTCTGAATCCTATGGGCCTATTAATCGAACGATCCCCACAATAGCCCCTCAAAATCCTACTTTTCGACTCTTCAGGAGAAAAGGTGGATTTTGACGTCATAAGTTTGCACCTGTGCGCGTTTTGGGGCATGCCCCTGACGCTTCAGCACCCCGGTTTTGGTAGCATTAAATTCTGACAACTCCCTTGTCTCCCACGTTCGACGGTGAGATCCAAATCAAACGGTAGGGGGCTTCTCTTGTTTTGTGAGCGGGAATTTTACCGCTCACAACCTTCACATGACTATAAAGGCGCTCCCAAATTGAACCTGCACCTTATCCTTAATGGTTACGTGGTTCCAGAGCTTATACACTGAATCTGCCTTCTTCCAGTCTTCACTGTTCTCCTGGCAACTACAAATAATCATACGTTGTCCGAGGTCTTTCCTTTGAACCTGTAAGTCCTCTTGAAGCTTTTGCCATTGTTATTCAACACCAAAAAGTTTTTTTCTCTACTAAGTCTCTTTAGAAAAATGGGGAAACAGAGGAATCCCTTTCGGTGTCTCGTTGACTCCGAGGAGGGTATTAGAAACTTCCGCTCTAAGTACAATATCCCACCAATGGTAGGGATGAGGTATGCAGCCCAAGGGGAGTGGGTTGACGCCAGGCAAATTGGGGAAGTGGTTATCCCCATGATTGCCTTTATTGAAGGCGGGATGACCATCCCCATGGGCAGTATCACTAGGGGTTATCTTAATTTCTTTAGACTATCCCCCACCCAATGCGCTCCCAATATGTTTAGGGTTCTGGGGAGTATAGACGCTTTGAATCAGAGAATGGATCTAAACCTATCCCATCACGACGTGAACTGGGTGTACAGCTTTCACCGCCTAGCTGACCAGGATTATAATCTCAAGTCGAGATATCCTGCAGTAAGGCTAATTCAGTGCCTCCCTACTTCAAATAAGTACCTAAAAGAGGATTTCCTTATTTTTTCTGGGAAATGGCATGATGGTCTACCTTGCCCGACAGTAGAAGGAACACCAGGTGGGTGCGAAGTTACAGACCTATGCCACTTTAGCTCGTGAACACATTTTACTTACTTTTATTATTTTCGGGTCTTACAACTTTAACTTTAAAATTAACGGTTTTGCAGATAGACGCTACACGAAACCCAATCTTAGATTAGTCAATAAAGCGAGCCTAGACAGATTATTGAAAGCTGAAATATACGTGAACGAGGCTGATGGTCAGCTACGGGCAGCACATTTAATTCTTGGCTATACCCCCCTTTCTTTTGGCTTTCAGGCGCCAAAGTACATGATTAGGGCACGCGATTCTCGGCTTCACCGTATCAGTGTTGCCTACGAAGGGTTCGTTGTTCCAGAGAGTATCCCACTTCCCAAACACACACCTCTCACAGAGCCTCTTTTTGTGGCCAGCGTCTCGGCGGGGCCTTCTTTACCCTCATCTTCCTTCAAGAAAAAGGGAACCAATAGGAAAAGGAAAAAGGGAAAAAACAAGGAAATCGTTGTAACAGTGTCTGAATCCACGGACGACTTAGAGATTCTCGATCAGCCCACAAGCCCCGAGGAAAGTTCTGACGAGATGGGGGTACACAGGAAACCCCAGAAAAGTTTGATGGAGCTGATGGAAGGTCAACAAGGAAAGGCTGCACCCGCCCAAACAATACCATCCCTGGTTTCGTCTCTTCCAGCCAGGTCTCCTCCTACAGTTCCTCGCCACCCTCCTTGATCATCTCCGCAACCAACGCCGACCAGTGCTGCCGAGCAAGAAAAGCGCAGAGAACAGAAGGGTAAGGAGGTGGCAGATGTGAGTAAATCTTGTCCCACTCGAGAGGAGGATGTCCAACGAGCTGCAAAGCAGCAGAAAACTAGGCACCCCGCTACGCGGGGTCAAGAGAAATCCGATTCCCCAGATCCCGATTCACAGGCATGGCTGCTAGCTCCTATGCTCGGTGGGGAGCCCCTGCGAGACGATGCCTCTATAAGGGACTTCAACGGCGGCATTGGGTGTCATGTAGCCTCGGCCATAGAGGAGGCCTTATTGCTCCCAAAGGATATGGCTGAGATAAAGAATGTGAGGAAGAATCAACTTATCCTTGACAATAAACGATACTTGGGCATGGTGAGAAACTGTTTTTTACACTGTTTCATTATGCGACTGTTGCTTACTAATGCGCATTTTTCATTAACTAGAACGCTAATTCACACCCCGTTTCTTACAGATCATCCAAAATACTTTCAAGCTCGACGAGATGCTCAATGCTTGCTCCAACCAGCTAGGTGGTGAAAGGAAAAGAAAGGCAACGACTGTACAAACCTTGTCCAAATCTGAATAGGATTTAATCACCGCAAGGAAAAAACTACAGGTCGAAGAAGAAGCTCGCAAGAGTGCTGAATTGACATTAGAAGGTTACCAGAAGCAGGCCGAGGAACAAGCCAAACTTCTGCGCGAAGCGAATGCCGAGCTAAAGAAGACTCAGGAGCAAGTTCTTGTTCTTAAGAAGCATCTAGAAGAGACTCAGAGGCTAAGGGAGAAAGCTGAAAAGCTCAAAGAACAAGCCGAGAAAGCGAAAATCAAGTCCGAACAGGCAATGAATGAAGCCGAGCAGAGGGGCTACGAACTTGGGATAGCTGAAACTGAGAAAGCCCTAAGAGCCGAAGTTCCGGAGGTGTGCCGCATCTTCTGCGCGAGAACCTGGAGTGAGGCTCTTGACCGTGCTGGGGTTGAAGCCTCATCTGAACTACGTAAGCCAGAGAACGTATATTACCCCGAAGCGATACGCTCCTCAGCTCCTCAATCGTACCAGGATGATACCCCTTCCCCAGCTATTAACCCTAACGAGGAGGTTCTGCCTCGCAATTCCCCTCCAGGAGCTTCCCCCAACAAACCCACCACTGCTTCAAAGGCAGAGACGGTCTCACAAGGTTTTCAACAAGAATTGGACTCCACAGTTCAATCAACTGGGGACATTACCAATTAAAAGTAAAAAAGTAGAAACTGTTTTGTAACTTTAACTAGACATTTAATAGAGTACTTTCTCGTTTAGTTTCTTATCATTCTGATGACTCTAAGTTATCTTCACCCGTACTTACTTTGTCGCCGTAATTTTGTATGGGTCCATCTCAATCACCTTTTTCATTATACGCCAACCTTGCATTCGAAGCTTTCTCTTTCTGACTCCTTAACGAATGTTCATAGGGCATTATTTTCACCAAGTTTATGATTTAGAAAACTCATCACCGCTCTATTTACCATTTAATAATTCGATACACCACTTAGCAGGTCAATTTCTACCGAGTTTGCGGTCTGAGGACTTGGCATGACCTAATTTCTGTTTAACAATTCAGTATGAATGATAGGATGTTAATTTCCACTAAGTTTGCGATCCGAGGACCTGGCATAACTTAGTTTCTGTTCAACAATTCAGTATGAATGATAGGATGTTAATTTCCACTAAGTTTGCGATCCAAGGGCCTGGCATAACTTAGTTTCTGTTCAACAATTCAATATGAATGATAGGATGTTAATTTCCACTAAGTTTGCGATCCGAGGACCTGGCATAACTCAGTTTCTGTTTAACAATTCAGTATGATCGGATGTTAATTTCCACTAAGTTTGCGATCCGAGGACCTGGCATAACTCAGTTTCTGTTTAACAATTCAGTATGATGGGATGTTAATTTCCACTAAGTTTGCGATCCGAGGACCTGGCATAACTCAGTTTCTATTTAACAATTCAGTATGATGGGATGTTAATTTCCACTAAGTTTGCGATCCGAGGACCTGGCATAACTCAGTTTCTGTTTAACAATTCAGTATGATGGGATGTTAATTTCCACTAAGTTTGCGATCCGAGGACCTAGCATAACTCAGTTTCTGTTTAACAATTCAGTATGATATGACAGGATGCGAAATTTACAGGATGCATATTCGACGTAAGTTTAAAAGAGAATATTTGAATTGAAACTTCTTTACTAGTAATAATACCTTCTGAGATTATTTACATTCCAAGGATGGAGTACAGGTTTTTCATCTAGGTCCTCTAGATAGTAAACCCCTATTCCTGCTACAGAAGTAATCCGGTATGGTCCCTCCCAATTGGGTCCCAGTTTTCCCCAACTTGGATTCTTAGTGGCCCCCAGGACTTTTCTCAGCACCAGATCTCCTATGGCTAACGGCCTCATCCTCACATTGCTATCGTAGCACTGCTTGAGTTTATGCTGGTAGTAAGCTAGCCGAACCATCGCGCTCTCCCTTCGTTCTTCAATCAGGTCTAGACTTTTTTCCAACATTGTATCATTATTGCTAGAAGAGAATGCACTGGTCTTCAACGTTGGGAATCCAGTTTCCAGGGGAATAACGGCCTCGGCCCCATAGGTTATGGAGAAGGGAGTTTCTCCCGTCGAACGTCAGGGTGTTGTCCGATACGTCCAAAGCACATGTGGTAGTTCTTCCACCCACTTTCCTTTCGCGTCGTCTAGTCTCTTCTTAAGCCCATTGACAATGACCTTGTTAACAGCTTCAGCCTGCCCATTGCCTTGTGGATAAGCTGGAGTGGAATATCTGTTTCTTATTCCCAGTTCTGAACAGTATTTCCTAAAGGCATTGCTATCAAACTGGAGCCCATTGTCCGAAACAAGAGCTCGTGGGATTCCAAATCGCGTAACAATGTTCTTCCAGACAAACTTCTTCACATCTACGTCCCGGATGTTCGCCAAGGGTTCAGCTTCAACCCATTTAGTAAAGTAGTCTGTGTCGACTAGCAGGTACTTCTTGTTTCCTATAGCTTTAGGAAAAGGGCCGACAATGTCCAACCCCCATTGTGCAAAGGGCCAAGGGCTTGAGAGAGGGTTAAGAACTCCTCCGGGTTGGTGGATATTCGGAGCATATCTTTGACACTGATCGCATTTCTTAACGTACTCCTGCGCTTCTTTCTGCATATTCGGCCACCAATAACCTTGCGTTAGTGCTCGGCATGATAGGGACCTTCCTCCGATATGGCTTCCACAAATGCCCTCATGCAACTCTTCCAGGATTGATTCTGCGGTCTCAGGAGGCACGCAGAGCAAGTATGGCCCAGAGAAGGACCGTCTATATAGCTTTTTATCCTCGGATAACCAGTACCGAGGTGCTCTCCTTCGTATTTTCTCAGCTTCCACCTTATCCTCGGGCAACACGTCATTGTCGAGAAATTTTAATATAGGGTCAATCCAGCATGGCGTCAGACTAGCTTGACGAATTTGGCAAACTTCCTTTTCTGGTGAAGCGGGAGTATGCAAGTCTTCGACAATAATTACCCGAGGGAAACTTCGTACTGAGGAGGTGGCAAGGGTCGCTAAGGAGTCTGCGTGGGTATTTTCACCTCGTGGAATATGTAATACGTGGAAAGATTCGAACTCTGTTCGCATATGCCTAACCCGGTTTAGATACCCTTGCATCCTTGGGTCTCTGGCCTCCAACTCTCCAGTCACCTGGCCAACGACCAGCCTCGAGTCCGAGAACAGTTTCACCTCTTTCCGCCCATTTTATGGACCATGCTCATTCCCATTATCAGAGCTTCGTACTCTAATTCATTGTTAGTAGCTAAGAACCCTAGTCTTAGCGACTTCTCGATGATGACCTCTTCGGGAGATATCAGAACCAATCCCAGTCCAGCTCCCCGTTGATTTGCGGCCCCATCCACGTATACCTTCCATACCGGCCCTCCTGGCGCGAATATCACGCCAACCGATTTTTCATCCATGTGATCTTGATTCCTACTAACTTCCTCAGGGCACTCAGCGAATTCAGCTACCAGATCGGCAAGAACTTGACCCTTCACAGAGGTGCGGGGCATGTATTTGATGTCAAAAGCACCCAGAATCGTTCCCCACTTGGCAATTCTGCCAGTATAGTCAGCACTTCTAAGTATGGATTTGAGAGGCAATTGGGTCAAGACAACTACAGTGTGAGCTTGAAAATAGTGCGGAAGTTTACGTGTTGCATGGACGACTGCCAGTATGGCCTTCTCTAACGACAGATATCTCACCTCGGCTTCATGGAGGGATTTACTTACATAATAAACTGGCCTCTGGACACCACTGTCTTCTCGCATCAAGACGAAACTGACTGCGTGAGGAGCTACCGCCAGATAGGTATACAACACCTCATCCACTTCAGGGCTAGACATGATAGGCGGTTTGGATAAATAGTCTTTCAACTGCTGGAACGCCTCAGCGCATTCCACGGTCCATTCGAATCCCTGCCACTTATGTAACAGACGGAAAAAAGGACGACACCTTTCAGCCGACCTGGAGATGAACTGGTTCAACGCAGCAGTCATCCCCGTCAACCTCTGCACTTCCTTTGGATTTCGAGGCGCTTGCAAATCGTTAATGGCCCTAATCTGATCTGGATTCACCTCAATTCCCCTATGGGTCACCATGTACCCCAAGAATTTCCCGGAACCTACACCAAAGGAACACTTCGAAGCATTCAAGCGCAACTTATGCTCTTTCAATATCCGGAAGATGCTAGTGAGGTCCTCCATATGTTCAGTCACTACCTTGCTTTTCACCACCATGTCATCAATATAAACTTTAATACTTCTGCCCAGCTGAGGCTCAAACATTTTCGTCATCATGTGTTGGTAGGAATCCAGTTTCCAGGGGAATAACGGCCTCGGCCCCATAGGTTATGGAGAAGGGAGTTTCTCCCGTCGAACGTCAGGGTGTTGTCCGATACGTCCAAAGCACATGTGGTAGTTCTTCCACCCACTTTCCTTTCGCGTCGTCTAGTCTCTTCTTAAGCCCATTGACAATGACCTTGTTAACAGCTTCAGCCTGCCCATTGCCTTGTGGATAAGCTGGAGTGGAATATCTGTTTCTTATTCCCAGTTCTGAACAGTATTTCCTAAAGGCATTGCTATCAAACTGGAGCCCATTGTCCGAAACAAGAGCTCGTGGGATTCCAAATCGCGTAACAATGTTCTTCCAGACAAACTTCTTCACATCTACGTCCCGGATGTTCGCCAAGGGTTCAGCTTCAACCCATTTAGTAAAGTAGTCTGTGTCGACTAGCAGGTACTTCTTGTTTCCTATAGCTTTAGGAAAAGGGCCGACAATGTCCAACCCCCATTGTGCAAAGGGCCAAGGGCTTGAGAGAGGGTTAAGAACTCCTCCGGGTTGGTGGATATTCGGAGCATATCTTTGACACTGATCGCATTTCTTAACGTACTCCTGCGCTTCTTTCTGCATATTCGGCCACCAATAACCTTGCGTTAGTGCTCGGCATGATAGGGACCTTCCTCCGATATGGCTTCCACAAATGCCCTCATGCAACTCTTCCAGGATTGATTCTGCGGTCTCAGGAGGCACGCAGAGCAAGTATGGCCCAGAGAAGGACCGTCTATATAGCTTTTTATCCTCGGATAACCAGTACCGAGGTGCTCTCCTTCGTATTTTCTCAGCTTCCACCTTATCCTCGGGCAACACGTCATTGTCGAGAAATTTTAATATAGGGTCAATCCAGCATGGCGTCAGACTAGCTTGACGAATTTGGCAAACTTCCTTTTCTGGGGAAGCGGGAGTATGCAAGTCTTCGACAATAATTACCCGAGGGAAACTTCGTACTGAGGAGGTGGCAAGGGTCGCTAAGGAGTCTGCGTGGGTATTTTCACCTCGTGGAATATGTAATACGTCAAAAGATTCGAACTCTGTTCGCATATGCCTAACCCGGTTCAGATACCCTTGCATCCTTAGGTCTCTGGCCTCCAACTCTCCAGTCACCTGGCGAACGACCAGCTTCGAGTCCGAGAACAGTTTCACCGCCTTTCCGCCCATTTTATGGACCATGCTCATTCCCATTATCAGAGTTTCGTACTCTGATTCATTGTTAGTAGCTGAGAACCCTAGTCTTAGCGACTTCTCGATGATGACCTCTTCGGGAGATATCAGAACCAATCCCAATCCAACTCCCCGTTGGTTTGCGGCCCCATCCACGTATACCTTCCATACCGGCCCTCCTGGAGCGGATATTACGCCAACCGATTTTTCATCCATGTGATCTTGATTCCTACTAACTTCCTCAGGGCACTCAGCGAATTCAGCTACCAGATCGGCAAGAACTTGACCCTTCACAGAGGTGCGGGGCATGTATTTGATGTCAAAAGCACCCAGAATCGTTCCCCACTTGGCAATTCTGCCGGTATAGTCAGCACTTCTAAGTATGGATTTGAGAGGCAATTGGGTCAAGACAACTACAGTGTGAGCTTGAAAATAGTGCGGAAGTTTACGTGTTGCATGAACGACTGCCAGTATGGCCTTCTCTAACGACAGATATCTCACCTCGGCTTCATGGAGGGATTTACTCACATAATAAACCGGCCTCTGGACGCCACTGTCTTCTCGCATCAAGACGAAACTGACTGCGTGAGGAGCTACCGCCAGATAGGCATACAACACCTCATCCACTTCAGGGCTAGACATGATAGGCGGTTTGGATAAATAGTCTTTCAACTGCTGGAACGCCTCAGCGCACTCCTCGGTCCATTCGAATCCCTGCCACTTATGTAACAGACGGAAAAAAGGACGACACCTTTCAGCCGACCTGGAGATGAACCGGTTCAACACAGCAGTCATCCCCGTCAACCTCTGGACTTCCTTTGGATTTCGAGGCGCTTGCAAATCGTTAATGGCCCTAATCTGATCTGGATTCACCTCAATTCCCCTATAGGTCACCATGTACCCCAAGAATTTCCCGGAACCTACACCAAAGGAACAATTCGAAGCATTCAGGCGCAACTTATGCTCTCTTAATATCCCGAAGATGCTAGTGAGGTCCTCCACATGTTCAGTCACTACCTTGCTTTTCACCACCATGTCATCAATATAAACTTCAATACTTCTGCCCAGCTGTGGCTCAAACATTTTCGTCATCATGCGTTGGTAGGTAGACCCAGCGTTTTTGAGACTGAAGGGCATCACCTTGTAATGGTAGTTCCCAATCGGGGTCACGAAAGCGGTTTTTTCCTGATCATCAACGGCCAGCGGTATTTGGTGATATCCTTGAAAGGCATCCAAGAAACTCATCCTAGGGTGGCCCACGGTTGCATCCACCAACTGGTCAATCTTGGGCATAGGAAATGGGTCTTTAGGGCAGGCCTTATTAAGATCGGTGAAATCAACGCACACTCGCCACTTCCCTGTTTTCTTCTTTACTACCACCGTATTGGCCAGCCATTGGGGATAAAAGACTTCTTTAATAGCCCCAGCCTGTTTTAGCTTGGCGACTTCACTTCTAACTGCCTCGGCATGCTCTTTCGATGGTCGCCGAGGGATTTGTCTCCTAGGGGGAATGGCAGGGTTCACGTTGAGCCGGTGGCAAATGAAACTTGGGTCTACTCCTGGGGCTTCATACGGGTCCCATGCAAAGACGTCCACATTGGCTCGGAGGAACTCCAGCAAACTCGCTTTCTCTTGCAGAGGCAGCTTAGCCCCAACCCGGAAGAATTTTTCTGGATCATCAGCGACAATCACCTTTTCCAGATCTTCACACTCCACCCCATTGGTTAGTATGTCTAAACCCGACGCTGGGGGCTTTAATTGCTATGACTCATTATCGGCTGTAGCCGAGGTTTCTGCCTCTGGCCGATGCTGAATGGCCGCTACTTGGCATTGCCGAGCAGCCGCTTGGTTCCCTACTATCTCCAGCACTTGGTCTCCGGATGGATACTTCACCTTCTGATGTAAGGTGGACGAAACCGCTTTGAGTGCGTGAAGCCAAGGTCTGCCCAAGATGGCCGTATATGGAGAATAAACATCTACGACAATAAAATCCACCTCCACCACCTCCGTGCCTGACTGTACGGGCAACCTGATTAGCCCCATAGGAACGACCAATCTTCCCTCAAAACTGACTAGAGGGGAATTATAGGTCGTCAAGTCCCCCGGTTTCAAACCTAGCCCCTTGTACAAATCCGGATACATCACATCCGCTGCGCTCCCCTGATCAACCATCACTCTTCGGACATCGTACCCATCAATCCTCAGCGTGACCACCAAGGCATCCTCATGGGGTTGTATAGTTCCAATCAAATCCTCATCTGAAAAACCCAAAATCAAAGGGACACGCCTCTTGGCTCTCTTCGATGCTTGAGAACGATCCTCGGCGGGGAATCGGGACACCGACGACACTCTTGTGGGGCAAGAGCCAGTCCTTCCCGGGGCCTCAAAGATGACATTGATCGTTCCCCGGGGTAGCCTTGATGAGGCATCCCCCCGCACCTCAGAACCTGCCTGGCTCGCCCTTCCACTTGAATGGTGCAAGAGTTGCTTTAATTTCCCTTCTCGGACCAACTGCTCCAAATGGTCCCATAAATTCCTACAGTTGTCTGTCGTGTGACCATGGTCTTGATGGTAATGGCAATACAAACTCGGGTTGCGCTTTGTAGGCTCTCCCGCCATCCTGTTCGGCCATCTGAAGAATGGCTCATCCTTTATCTTCTCCAAGACCTGTTGAACAGGCTCCCGAAACACTGCATTAACGGCCTGGGCATCCGCCGAGGCCGACTGCCCAGCGAAGTCCCTCCTTGGTCGATTATTATTATAACGATCCGACCTGAAATCCCTTCTCTCCTGGGGGATCACTTTGGCCTTTCCTTTCCCCTGATGTTGGTCCTCCTCTATTCTCTTGTACTTCTCTATTCTGTCCATCAGCTGGCGCATACTGGTGACAGGTTTGCCCGTCAAAGATTTCCTCAAGTCGTAGTCAGCTGGGAGACCGGCTTTGAAAGTGGTTATAGCCACAGCGTCATTTTTCCCCCCTATCTCATTAAACATTTCCCAGTACCTGTCCGAGTAGCTCTTGAGAGTCTCACCCTCTCGCATAGACAAAGTCAACAAGGAGCCCAGAGGCAAAGGAGTTCTGCTGCATGTAATAAAGCGAGCGCCAAAAGCCTGGGTCAGTGCTTTGAAGGATCCCACAGAATTGGCCCTTAAGCCATTGAACCACCTCATCGCCGTTGGACCCAAACTCGATGGAAAAATCTTGCACATCAGAGCATTATCCCTGGAATGAATAGCCATCTTCTGGCTGTAATAACTTACATGTTCCACCGGATCCGAGTGGCCATCATACAGAGAGAACGTAGGTTGATTAAACCGCCGAGGATGGGTAGCATCATCTATGCTTCTTGTAAATGGTGATTTGGAAATCTGACTCAATGCTTTGTTCATCGCATCGTTTCCCAAGCCCCTGCTAGTGGGACTTTTACGCCTACGCCTATGACGACGCTCCTCTTCGTAGGAGAAAGTTTTGCTTTGCGGAGTCCTCGACCTCCGCCTGTAACTAGTTTCATCCGACTCCCCGGATGATAGTTCGAAGCGAGGTGGTGAACGTTCCCGTCGTGCATGGCGTAACTCTCTCTTCAAGTCCGCAATCTCACGTTGCAGATCCCCATCATGCTTCACGTGGGAAACGTGACTCTTCCCGCATGTACGGGTTCTCGTGGTGTGAGTAGTATGTATGCTCCCCTCCTGGACTTCCCTCTGTTCGGGACTTCTTCGAGGACCACCATGCTGAGAGCCCCTTGACTCCGCCTGATGCGGGCTGATATCACCCTGATGCAGCCCCGTTGCGGGGTGAGGCAGTTCCACTCCTTCCATCGAAAACGTTGTATTAGAGGTTACACAAGCTAACACAAGTTCTTCCCACAGACGGCGCCAATTGTAAGGACACGATTTAGTACCGAACCAAAACAGTATCGGGTTCGTATGTAAAGGGCCCAGACAATATGATTTTTAGAGCGTGGGTGTAAAGAACTAGGCTAATTGTAATCTATCCTCCAAAGACTCAATTTCATGAACGTTCAAGGTTTTTCAGTTGATAATCTGGATATTCCTCCTTAGTGACTAGTCCCAATCCTTCTTTCTCTTCTCCCTTTTCTCTCTCTACTTTCCGTCTCTTGTTCTTTTTCTTTCTTTTTTCTCTCTCGATCCCCCCTTCTTTCATGTTCTTCTTTTAATTTATATATCTCCCTTTGCGCTCCATCCTCGCCGCACACGTGTAGGTTGGGTTCGGAGGATTTCTTTCTGTCCCATCTGGCACCTCCTGGAACTTCCTATGGGCAGCTGTAAGGCTGCTTCCCCACTGTTCAGGTATCACCTCCACATTAATGCGGCCAGAGAGTTGGTTGAGAGGTCATTAATGCGGAGGTAGCTGTAGCTTCAGATATTTGTTTGCCTTATCTCTTTCATCTTCAGTCGGCTACTCTACCCTTTGAGATGACTGAATTCTGAGATCTAATCGCAACGAGACCACGTCCTGATCGTCCTCGGACGCGTTCTGCCGAGGACCATGGTGTCCTCGGACGGGTATATGGCCTTCGATGGGCCACTGGCCCAACAATCCTGAACTCATTCTGAATCCTATGGGCCTATTAATCGAACAATCCCCACATATATATATATATATATATATTTGTTATGTGAACTTGAATGTCCAAAACTTTTTGAATATCTGACTATTCTTTTAAATCTAACACAAAACCAACTAATTACATAAAGAATCCTTGAAAGTTATCTCCTTAAAATTTATCTATATTATACTCTAGATGAGATATGTATCAGATCAAGAAGATGATGAATTCATCAAAAAAGAAAAAGAAAAAAGAGAAAAATATCATGACAAAAAATATTGGACTACACTATACTCTACATTGTACATAGGAACTATTTGACCAAGTTGTCCTACTCTTTTAATGTGGTACTAGTACGACATGCAAAGTCATTTGAAAGGAAATGAAGGGCAATTTTGTGAGAAGCTGAGTCAGCTAAGGACGTAATGTCTAGGCTGCATTAAACGATTCCACCTCAGATTTGCAGAATCCCCATGTTACTTAAATGTTCTTTCTCTCCCACACACCACCACACATAGAAAGAGAGAGAGGGACGCCGAGACAGCGAGAGAAAGAGAAGCTTGAACAGCCTCCATTGCTACCATAACATACTCCCTTTCTCATTAGACTATCTCAAAGAAGAAAACTTTCAGAGTTTGAAAAGCATCACAGATATGGGTGAAGTAAGTTCTTTTATTATCACACAGAAATTGTTTTTTTATATATTTTTGTGTGTACATTTTTTTTCTTTCTTTCTATCATTGTTTGTTTGAACATGGACTACTTAATTTCTTTGGTTGATCTTCTTCACTGTCAAAATGATTTTGTTTGTAGCTTGGTTCCATGTATTTTGTGTTTATATAGGTAGGTTATTTTTATAATTTTATATATGTTATGGGAGAGATATTTAAAAGCTCAAGTTTCTGATATTTGTATATATTCATGATATTTTCTTTATGGTACTGAAGGAGAACAAGGAAGAGGAAAAGAAAGAGGAAAGCAAAGAAGAAAAGAAGGAAGAAGAGAAAAAGGAAGAAAAGAAGAAAGAAGAACCACCAGAGATTGTACTCAAGGTTGATATGCATTGTGAAGCCTGTGTTAGGAAAGTGGCAAGAGCCTTGAAGGGATTTGAAGGTCACTTCACTTCCTTATACTCATTTTATTCTAAAGCCATTTTGAATTTTTCACCTATCTAATTTGGAAATGCATGTAGGGACTAGGGAGAGGCCTTGTTTCTAGCTAGCCATTACTTTTATCTTTTTTTGTTTTTAAGTAAATACCTGTAACATGAGATCCATTAAGCATATTCTTAATCATTATTACGCTTTTGTTTTTGCTCCAAACTCTTAATCATTACTTTATAAAACCTTTTACAGGGCATATATAACATCGTTCATTAGCCAACAAGAATTGGTATTTAACTGAGATTGGAAAATATATCATAATTTTAGAAATGTTTAACACGTTTTTTAATTAGAGAGAACATAATTTATGTGCACCTTTTTTTTTCCCTATTTTTACCTACCATAGAAAAAGATTACTGCAAAAGTTAACAATGTTAATAATTATATAAATTTTGTTACAGGAGTGGAGGAGGTAACTACAGATAGCAAGACCAGCAAAGTGGTGGTGAAAGGTAAAGCAGCAGACCCAATAAAGGTATGCGAAAGGCTACAAAAGAAAAGTGGAAGGAAGGTGGAGATAATTTCACCTTTGCCAAAACCCCCCGAGGAGAACAAAGAAGAAAACAAGGAACAGAAGGAAGAGAAGAAAGAAGAGGTAAATTCTTAGATGGACAGTGTTCACACAAGTAATTTGCTGTTTCAATAAATTAACCATACTGGCACTCTAGCAGAGAATTTTACAGATTTTTTTTTTTTTTACAATCATACCAATAGTTAAGATTAGTTAGATAGGGTACATAATAAAAATAAGTGTGTACCATAATAATAATAATAATAATAATAATAATAAGTGTGTACCATATAGTACTAAGTATAAAGTATATCAAGATATCAAGTACAAGTATGGTGATAAAGTGATTATCAAAAGAAAAAAAGGTATGGTGATAAAGTTTATTATTGCCAATGAATAGAAGATTGAATTCTAACTTAAATTAAAATAGATATTTAAAAAAAAAAAAAAAAAACTTGTGAACCTACATAATATATATATATATATATATATATGATAGCATCCAATTTTTTGGATTCGACAGCTCAATCAATGAATAATCATTCATGGACTTTGATAAGACCCTTCAATTTAACATCATCTTAAAAAATTATTAATATTTTGATAGAAAAGAACCATCAAGCCAAGGTATCATAAATTTAATGATTATCATATGAGACTGTTTGTTGGTAGAAATAAAAAAATGCAAATGATAGAGAGAGAAGGAGAAAGGGTGGTAAAAAGTAAAAAGTAAAAAGAGAAAGAAAGGACGTTACAAGTATCTAATTTTATTATTATGGTCCTAACTAAATGATCTTTAATGTGAGTACCAAAATAAGTTTCACAAATCTATTTAAACTTTAAACAAAATCTTTTTTTTTTCTTCTCTTTCTTTCTTCTTTGTGTGTTTGTTATATAAAAGGAAAGTGATTATTCCATGTTGCTCATGAGAATGAAAACATGTTCTATGCAGCATAATTTGCCTCATTCTATTTTAAAAGTTATTATACTTTTTTAATAGAATTTATAGTGTGTTAAAGTCTCGTCCCCTCTCCTCTCGTATTTTCAAATGATCTAGAAGGATCGCATTGGCATCATCACTCCTTCCCATTTCCTTTTCCTCCCTTTTTTTCATTGATTTCAAATTTCTCTCCTCTACTTACCTTGCCATCTACATTTCTATGTACTCACCACAGTCTAACAGTCTCAAAAATTGAGGTGATAATGAAATGAAGGCATGTAAAGTTTCCTATCGACTTTGGACTCCAGCCCACAAACCCACTTGCAAGTTGCATGGTTGTAGCCACTGTTTTCATGCTGACACATGAAAGTAACAAAACAAAATGGGCAGCAAAGGTTAACCCCACTACTTCTCTTTCGCTCTCTCAAGGCCCCAAAACATTGACCCCACTTAAATAGCTAGGCACATTTTACAATGAGACTGTCACTGGCTAGCTAGGCCAAAACCACAACCCACAAATACCAAAAGTTATATGTACTGGACTGCAACCATCACGGGTTTTTCACCCCCCTTCCACTCGTGCCTAGATTAGCGGAGAAAATTGTTTTTTACTCTTACATTAATAGTAGAGTACATGTAGTAAATTTATGGTAGAAAGAGAGAGTATCATTTTTTTCATGCTTCAAAAATATGGAGAATTTTCTCTAGTTTTCCTTTTATTTACCCACAATGAAAATCAATATATACGACATTGACCGAGAAAACTTTAAAGTTCATATTTGTGTTAGGATTTTCTTAACATATGCTTTAAGATATACGTTAGTAAATTATTTTTTAAAATCTTTTATAAAAAATTGAAAAAATAACTATCTGATTTAACAGTTTTTTCAGTTTTTCATAAAAAATTTTCTATTAAAAGATAGTTAAATGTATATCTTTAGAGTATACATTAACTGATCCTTTTGACTTTTGTGTTAATATATTAGTCCTTTTTGTCGGTGTTAAATGTATTTAAAATAAGAAAAATATGAGCTCTCTGAATAGGCCGGCCGAGCATGTCTTGTAGGCAAGGCTTATAATTGTCGTACTCTTGTCCTTTGAAAGTTACTACCTAACCCTATTTTGACCTTTTATAAAAAAAATGAAAAAATAACTAACTGTTTTGATAGTTTTTTCAATTTTTCATAAAAAGTTTTCTATTAAAGAATAGTTAAATGTATGTCTTTAAAGCATATATTAACTGATCCTTTTGGCTTTTGTGTTAATATATTAGTCCTTTTTGCCGATGTTAAATGTATTTAAAATAAGAAAAATATGAGCTCTCTGAATAGGCCGGTCGAGCATATCTTGTAGGCAAAGCTTATAATTGTCGTACTCTTGTCCTTTGAAAGTTACCTCCTAACCCTATTTTGACCTTTTATAAAAAAAATGAAAAAATAACTAACTGATTTGACAATTTTTTCAATTTTTCATAAAATGATAGTCTTTAAAGCATACATTAACTGATCCTTAAAAGGTTTTCTATTAAAGGATAGTCTTTAGAGCATACATTAACTGATCCTTTTGGCTTTTGTATTAATATATTAGTCCTTTTTGCTGGTGTTAAATGTGTTTAAAATAAGAAACATATGAGCTCCCTGAATAGGCCAGTCGAGCATGTCTTCTAGTCAAAGTTTATAATTGTTGTACTCTTGTCCTTTGAAAGTTACCTCCTAACCCTATTTTGGGATCTTCAGTTTACTTGCCGCCCAGTGCCCACCCCACAATACGAAATGTAATTCAAACAAGAGTAGTGGGACCAAACATTAATTGTTCATTAAAATGCTACCCCAAAAATCAAAGAAATAAAGTACTATATACTTGCATGAGCATGACATGACAAGCTTATTTAGGATTCACAAAATACTTTAATTAGTTAAGAGTCTTGTAACTTAATTAGTTGACGCTTTCTAATATTTTTAAAAGAAACATTTACTCCTCTCATACATTGTTTAAATATAAGATGGATTTTAAGATGATCAAAAGTTATCAGACTTGATCGTACTCATAAATATGAAGAATGAAATATGGCTTATGAATCATTAGACAAACACCTTATCATTGTTAAGACATTGAACATCTACTACCCACTCTTTTTTTATTAATGTACTTATTAGGGTTTTTGAATTAAGTAATGGGAAAAATTAATAAATGCTTTAACTTTTAATAGCATTGGTTTAAGAACTATTTTTTAAAAATTTTATCAAAAAAGAAAAAAAAATTACTAACTTTTTTTGCTGCTTTTTATATTTACCATGAAAGTAATATTCAATTTTTTTTAAAATGGTATATTAATAAATGCTCTAAAAACACTCTTTTAACATAACTCTAAAGTAATCTTAGCCTCTTAGTAATATACTAATATTATATTTTGTAATTACTAAAATTACAAGCAGTAATTAGGGTAACATCACTTCTATGTAAGTTTATTAGTGACACTACAATGCAAAAAGATTTATAGAAAAAAAAAATAGACTAATTGTTTAGAAATAATTGTATTTGACCAAATTATTGAATCTCCTTTGTCAGCCTCCTGCTGTTGTAACAGTTGTACTAAAAGTTCGAATGCATTGCGAAGCATGCGCTCAAGTTTTACAGAAGCGAATCAGAAAGATAAAAGGTACGGTACATTTGTCATTAATCATTATCATTTCTTACTTATCTAAAGTTACTAGATCATGATGTCACCTTCTAATCGTCTAACACTACCTTAAAGATTATGCCCAAATCAGAGTATACATGCTCACAAAAATTGTCTTTTTTTTTTTTTTTTATTCCATTAAATTGGGAAAGTCACCACACTTTTCCTATCTGGTTTCTCAAATACAAAATTAAGTGAACAGGTTAAATGGTAAAAAGGTAAAGAACAATATCCCTTGCCTTTAAAATGGAACTGATGTAACACTGCAAACCTTTATGTGGCATTTGGTATGGAGGAATTCATATTACTCCTGGCATTCAGATTCCTAGAAATATGATTCTTAAAAATGTGATTCCTTTCCATCTAGATGCCTAAGAATGTATCTATTCCTATATTTAGTTTCATTAGAAATCTCTTAAGATTCTTAGGAATATGAGATGGTAATATTTAGTTTATTCCCAAAAATCTTAAATGAATCATTTATTTTTCCCATTCTATTCTTAGATTTGAATGTTCGGTTTAATATTTTATCTTAATTACTTAAATAATAAGGAAAAATGGTTAAAATTGTCAATTTATAAAAAATACAATTTATTTTAAGTTTAGGAATCTAGATACTCACCTGTTTTAAAGGGAATCCACATTTCTACTGAGAGGGGTTTAAAAGGAGAATCCAAATTCTCCTGGCATCTGATTCCTTAGTGCGATTTGCAACCAAGCTTGAGAATCTTTAAACATTTTTAAGAATTCTAAAACATTAACCTGTACCAAACGCCACATTAGTGCGATGGTCACCCTATAAGTATAAACATTTGTGGAGTGTAAGGGGCAAGAATCCATGTTCAAGTCTTCGAAAATGAACTTCACATACATACATTTAGATTATGTTAGAGTAGAAATATATTTTAGATATATATATATATATATATAAGGAAATGTTAATGAGTGCTCTTAGTTCATTGGTTAACAATCAATTTTAGAAAAGTTTTTACATCACTTTTTTGGGAAATTAAAAAAAAAAAAACTGTCACAATATTAATTGTTTTTTTTTTTTTCATAAAAACTTTCTTTAACTAAATTATTAATTAATACTTTAAAGGCACTCATTAGCATGACGATATAAAAAATAGAAATTATGTATTCACGAAAAAAAAAAAAGTGATTGATCCATTGGGCCTAACGCCGTTTGCAATTTTTAGATCCTTTTTGTAGTTTAGGTGGCCAAGGTAATTTGTGGGCCTTCAATTTATAATGATAGGAGGCCATGACAGAAGTAAATATTTGAAAACTGAGATTTGGAGTTTCTAGAGTAATAATCAATGTTAAATAATTTAAATTAAAAAATCACTTTACATGTCTAAACCTATACAATTCTATATAAGAAAAAATATAATAATAATATAAATAAATTTAAGACCTTGTTTTTCATAGATAACAAATGCAATAGAATCTCTAAATTTGAACCACATATTCTTAATTTTCATTTCTTCTAAAATATAATAATAAAAACGTAGTGTCCATTTCTCTAATTCTTCAAATAGAAAAATACAAAAAAAAAAAAGTTTTCTTTTTGAAAAATAAAGTTTCAATTAAAAATATTTACTGAATATGTTTTGGTTTAATGAACTAATAATTAGAGAAAAATAATAATGATTCAGTCATTTATCTATATCTATATATTTATTGGGAGCAGTTTGGGTCTAGTGTTCAGTGGCATTGAACTTGTTAAAATGGTAACATGTGTCCATTTTTGAACACATGTCACAACCTGACTGAGTCCAATGCACTAGGAATACTGGACCTAATCCAAACCCATATTTATTTATACTATTATTTAAGTAGTTTCTATTTTTTAAGCTAGCTTTCAAATCGTGGACTCTAAATTTTTCATGTCCCAAAATACCCTCAAATTTATCTGTTTGAAAATTTTAAATAATTGGGTTAGATAAATAAAATTACAAATTTAAAAAATCCCTCATCTAGAAATCTAAACATCCCATGTTTCAATTTCAATTTAAATAATGATCCTCATCCAAACCCACTATCAAGCTGTTATATTCAACTAAAACTTATTCATTAAGCCAATCAAAAAGTTTATCCACTGACAAACAGTTACAACCATTTAAACCTTCACCAATATCTATATACTCTCATTTTCTTTTAAAATACAGAATTTTTTAAGAACGCTAGCACACAACAAGGAAAAGGAAAATTGGATGCCCCTTGTTCCTAATGAGTTCTGGTATGTCATTCTTTTGGTTACTTTTTTGCCTTTTTAATTCTTTTATTAGTTTCATGCTTAAACCATGATTTTGTTGAAAACCATCTTAGACCAAGAGTTTTAAACATCTCACTCATATTTTTACTAATATTACACATTTAGAAAACTGATATAAATAGAAGTGTCATGAGGCTAACTTCAAAAAATAACAAATCCACACATGAACATATGAGTTTTTGGTAGCTAAACATTTAAACCTCAAATTTGGATGAAATAAAAGAGAGCGAGTTACCTATCTTATAGAAGTAACAAGTGCAAGAAAATGATGTAATCAACTGATCATTTACATAAGAAAAAGAAAATAATGTAGTAGTCATTTACATAAAATGCTATTTAAAAAAAAAAAAAAACAATATCAGCGGGCCATTAGATAAAATTTACATAAAACCTTTTTTTTTTTAAGTATATAAGGGTGGAGGAGGATTTAAAAAGCTAGGGGCTCACCTCGTTTTTCTGTTTCAAAAGTGTTTAAGGGCATTTACATTAATCTCCCTAAATACAATAAGAGATCAATTTAGAGGGTGAATCCTAAAAAAACACCTCCACATTGGCTTCCCTATATATCCTCTAAAATAACATTTTACTATTTTGCTTCTTTAAACACGTTTTTTTTTTTTTTTTTTTATATATATATATTAGTGTCTCAGTAATTGATATAAAAAAAAAAAAAAAAAAAGCATTTTGCATTTTGAAAAGTGAAAAAAAAAATAATAATAATAATATTTAAATTAATAAAAAAGAAAATAGAATAGAGAATCAGATTTGAGTGTTTACTAACGCAATTAACTAAAATAGATAAAAGTAAATTTTTACTTAAAATACAGAGGAAATTTTTTGAAAGTCGAATACTCAAAATCCGCAATTCCTTGACAATGATTATTATCTATCAGTTTCAAGACTAACATCATATTTGGATTAGCCTGGCTAGTTTTGTTTCTTTAGTGGACTGAATAATAATGAATATGAAAAAAAGAAGTTGATTATACAATGAAGTTGATTACAAGTGTTTCTTTACTAATTGCTCTTGCTCTAATCAAAAGATAATTCTCCCCCGAAGAAGATTCTTTTCTTTAATAGTGAATTAGTGATGCATGCAATCAAATCTATTCGTATTGCATGTCAACTGTCAATCACTTTTTTTACTTTAATTTGGATAAAATTTGTTCGATTCCTTTCGGTTATCTTTTTGTATCCAATTATACCAACCCAATCCAAAGTCCAAACTCCACACACGTGTGAATATATTTCGGTTTTTATACGTGAAATGGATTATATAAAATCATTCAAATTTTACAACTTAATATGTTATTTTAAGCACAACAAGAAAAAGTAATCAAGGACATTACAAATTTCATTATATAAAACTTACAAACCAATGTTTCAACTTTCTTGTCATTAGTGGATTCTAGTTAACTCAACTGGTAAAATCTCTGATGGTTGTATGGAGTTCAATCTCCGCCTACACCAAAAACTGATTGGTGTTTTGAACTGATGATAAAGATTTATCAAGAGCGGATGCCATAAGTTGAAACTCTCTAAAAAAATAAAAAATAAATAAAAACTTTCATGTCAGCAATTATAAAAAAAGTAATTAGGATATTTATTATGTTATTGAAGTGATATTAATCACATTCATTATTATCTATAAATTGGTAGTAACTAATTTTAGTATTTTCCATTTATTAATTATATTGTTGATGTAATATTAATCACATTCATTGTCATATAATTTTTAAATTATTTTTTAACTATATTAGTAGTAGATTTAATATTCCTTTTTGTTATTAGGTTAGGACTTTAAAAGCCAATCAAATCTGAAAGGATGTCTTCTCAAAAAAAGAAAATTTGTCTTTCTCAAAAAAAGAAAATTTGTCTTTCTCAAAAAGAAAAAAATAAAATCTGAACGGGTGGATAACCACAGTCACTCAAGTAATTTATGTGTTCTTCTAATAATAAAAAAAAAAAAAAAAAAAAAAAAAAAAAGAGAGAGAGAGTAATTTATATGCCTAAACTTGGATGCCATGTAGAAATAAATGGTAGATTACATGGGTCAACTTTTGCTTGAGCATAATTCTCTCATTTTAACAACCAAACTTCCAAGGTTTACTCCAGTTTTAACCTTCACCCGATTACATGGGTCAACTTTTCTTGAGCACCATTGATATAGAAGCATTTTATTGTTTGTGTTGCTAAAAAATAACTTTTTAGCATTTTGAGAGCTTTGATCAGTTTGTTGTGAATGCTCTTAGTGCTTTCTAACAAATGAGACTCCGGGAATGTAAGAATATAAAATAAAATCCATATTGGTACAAACACTTGTAAAAGATGATGCTATGCTAATCAAGTATAAATGAAAAGAAACTTACGAGGATTCCCTTAGGTCTTAGTAATGGTTGATCATAACAGCGAAAGTCATGTCGAACAGATTGAATATAATTTGTTGATTTATAATCATGATTCATGAATATTCCCAATAGTTCAATATTAACCATTGAGTAACCATAGAGCACCAAAAAGAAAAAGAAAGGAAAAAAGTTGAACACATACTATATATGGTAGCAACTGTATTGAAGTCCCTATTGGATGCACTTTGAGAAGTTGGAGTGTACTGCAGGCGTTGAATCAGTGTCAGCAGACCTAGCTAATAATCAGGTAGTAGTAAAGGGAGTGGTGGAACCAACAATGCTGGTTGATTATGTGTACAAGAGAACCAAGAAGCAGGCTTCAATAGTGAAAGATGAAGAAAAGAAGGAAGAAGAGAAGAAAGAAGAAGAGAAGAAGGAAGAAGAAAAGAAAGATGGTGAAGAAGGCAAGGGAGACGATGACAAGAAGAGTGATATCAAGAAAAGTGAATATTTGCCACCCAAGTACTTGGAGTATACGTATGCATATCCTCAGATTTTCAGTGATGAGAATCCTAATGCTTGCTCTGTTATGTGATTAATGCTATATGTAAGTACTTTTGATGTAGTTTTAGTCTGCCCTATGCAATTTTCTAATATGTACTTAGATATGTTAATAAGACATTGGCAAGAACAGAAATCAAGGGGGCTATGCCGACCTCGGCATCCCATATAAATATTATGCGTCTTGAGGTTCGAAGTATGTACCTGTGGACTATGGACATCTCTAAAAACTGGCAGTACTGAGCAATGTTGGCCTAAGTTTTTGTATCTAAGAATTTGGCACAGATAGTTGTGTTTATTTCATTGATAGTATTTTAGACAATGAAATTCATGGGACCCCTTGATTAGAAATAAAAAGATCCTAAGAATTTTAACTATTTTATACTCTGAACAATAAGTTGAGAATAAATTTAATTTGGATCTTTACTACAATTGCCACATTAGATTTTTCCAAATAATAGTATAGAGACTATCACATACAATCAATTCAATTCTACAAATAAATTAACATAAAACAAAAAATAAAAAAATTGTACAATCATTCAGTACCCCCTCTCTCATCTTTTGCCACCTTAAGCGTCAGTGTATTTGTCACCACAAGATCATAATTCCTAACAATTTTCCTCCCTAGGATAAAATACAAGGTGTTTCGGATGCATGCATCCTCACACTCACATAAGAGTGGATCCTAATTTTCCTCCCTAAGATAAAATACAAGGTGTTTCAAATGCATGCATCCTCCCATTTACATGAGAGTGGGCCCCACAATCTCTTACTAATCCGTAACCCCACTCTCTTTTTCTCTCAAACCTAGCTCTCTCTCCCTCTAAAGTCTAACCCTATTTGTTCTCTCAAGCTCAGCCATAGGCCCATAGTCTAGCCATAGCTCTTATTATCTTGGGATCACTTTGAGTTCTCAATCTAAGCAAATAAAGCTTTGGGCCATATGCTATGGCCTTTAGCATTTACTAGCCGTTAATTCGTTAAAGTTTGATATGGTCTGTGTTTTAATTAGTAAGTTTTTTGGATTGCAGATCCCTTGTGGCACAACCGTGGCCGGAAATATTTATTAAGAAACCAACGTGTTAGTCTGTTGCTTCCTTGGCATGTAATGGAGAGCTCAACAGCAGGAACATGTTAGGACAATTGTCCGTCTTTTTGCTATACTGTAGATTATTGGGACATGTTGGGCTTAATTCACTTCACGTATTTGTAATTAAATTTTATGTGAACTCTGTAACTGTGTTTAACTCATTCAATTCTTTCATGACCAAAAAAAAAAAAAAAAAGAATGTAAATTATATGAATCAGGGGTGGCGATGGTTTTTTTTTTTTTTTTTTTTTTTTTTTTCTTTTTGAGTTTAATGTCATAATTTTCTATGTTTTGAGGATATTTTGGACATAAAAAAATATGAATTCAAACAAGGGAAACTCCTTAATTAAATATTAATATAGATTAAAAAAAATCTAAAAAGAGCAGTTTTATTTTCTTTAAAAAAAAATGATTTGAAATTTGAATTGACAAAGAAATGTGGATGAAAAAAAAACTTTTTTTTTTAAAACTTATCTAAAATTTAGAAGTTTTTAAATTAGTAATTTAATTAGTAATTTGACATGTCTAACCCTATAATTTAACTTCCTAAGTGAAATTGAGGGTATTTTGAGCATCCAAAAATAGGAATCCAAATTAGGAAAATTAACCTCTTAAATAGTACTCCTAGTACAAATATTTTAAGAATGGTTTCAAATTTAATCTTATATTTTTAAAGGTTTCAAATTAAACACTAAAGTTTAAGACTATCATAAATTAAATCTTATAGTTTCTCTATAGGTTCAATTGGAGTTTTAAAAATAGTATAAATTTAAATCTTGAATTTTTTTGGATTTGCTTAAGTTTGATTGGGAGCTTAAATTGATACTAATGATGTACAAAAGAAATCAATGGACCACTTGTCCAAAACTGGAGGTTTGGAAGACTTGTACACAAAAATCACCCATCTAGAGAGCGGTGTTGTGTCAGCCTAAGCTCCTCTAATGCTTAAACAGAACTCACAAACACCCAAAAAAGAGTAGTCAGCAATGAAAATTCTAGGCTTTTCTCTTATAACTTGTGAGCGTGGATGCTAGTTCTTTATATAGGCGTCATGATCTAACCATCATCCTAAAAATCTATTCCTTTTGCTTAATTAATTGAAACATGATGCAGGGAAAATGAGCTAACATATCAAAATATGCACCCATTCTGAATTATCTAGGTTCGTGGAGACTTAAACCCTGTTTGGATGGTGACTGATTGATATCTCATCACTCATTACCCAAAAATCATTATTCAAAACTTGTCACCCTATAACTCATTTTTTATAATTTGAAAATTTCCAACTTATACCCTGCGCTATTTGGCCCTTAAACCTAGTTGAGTTTTCATTCTAAAAACTCAAAAATCTCAACCTTTTGTGGGACACACGGACTGACTTGGTACAATGGAAACAGATTGCATGGCCTAACTCTTAGGATGTAGCTGGGATCACGGACCATCCATCATCTTATAAAGAAGGTGTGTTGATAACTTTGCGGACAAGAGTAGTAAGACAATATATCAATACTTATCAAATAAGATATAAAAGTTTAGGGTTTGATTTAAAACTAAAGAACTATAGCATCCAATATGTAACAATCTTAATTACAGAGTTTAATTTGAAACCATCAACATCAAAAAAAGAAAAAAAGGAAAAAAAAATAATTGAAACCATGCCTAAAAATAATATAAGGTTTTTGCGTAATATGCGCATTGAAATTTATCGTCCACTAGGCTCTAGCTCAGCTAGATACTATGGATGAGAAGCTACCAAAGAGTACTAGCTTGTCCACATATTATTATTTTGAGGTACAACTGATCTGACATCATATTGATGCACATACATGCATAACTGGGTTTGCCTTGGACACTTTACCTAACGGTTCCTATCATTGCATGACTTGAGCAGAAAAATATATTATTCTTATGAACTTGCGCATTGATCGGCTTGACCAAATAAAAGCACTGTTTGACTAACTTGTCCATTATTTTTTCAAAGCCCTCACGGATATTTGATATTCTTGGGCATGAGCAGATAAACCCATTCCTCAGAAACCTCTCACAACACTGGACCTGTTCTTTATCAGCTTTGTAGGCTGCCTAGCATTGGTTACAGAAAACTATTTTCTGCTTGGTTCAGTGTATAGTAAGCATAAAGGATCATGGTTTTGGTATAGTAAAATTTATCACGATTTTTAGATGGTGCAGCCAATATGGACTAGAAGAAAAAAGAGCCCGAGTTTGTGATCCTAAAATATTAACATGAATTTGAAAGATATTTGATTGGAGGGAACAATTTGCATTTCCACTTATGGTGCTTATAGTGCAGGTACTCATCAAGCAAAAAAAAGAAAAAAAAAGTGCAGGTACTCAAACAAAATATTGACAAATTTGAAGGTTTAAAAGGAGTGGACAATGGCTCATGGAATGGAAGAAGCCTTATCATTTTTAAGAATGGGACACTTCTTGTATCTTCTATGGATGCCACACCATTTGAACCACTCATCCAAGATGCCTATGGTCCATATTACTGTTGTCAAGATCGAGTGACGAGAAAAGATCAATGAAATGATGCACGGCCATGAGATTCCTCTGTCACTCCAATTCCAAGAATCAAACGTCTGAAAGAAAATGATGCTATCATCTCTTTGCATGCGTGATGCCCCCTTTGTGTCTTCTGGGGCTGTTCAGAACCAATAAACACTGGAGCCTACAGAATTCATCAGCTCCAGCTAGCTAGACACCATAATAGTAAATGATTAAATCTCATTATCCTTGAAAAATGTTGTACTGTTTACAATGCATTGATCAATGCAGCCATGCAATTGAATTTATCAATTTAGGAATCCAAGGTATACAACACTGACTTTTGCGCTTTACATGCATTTGCTATTGGTTTGGGCTCCCTTTTAGGACTCCTTTGAAACTGAAATGCATTTGGAAAATTACATTGTGACTTAAAAACTCCCAATATGAAGTATTTTTAGCACAGCATGGTGTGGTGGACATTATGGCATTCACAAAGTTGAAGAAGACAAATTAATGGCGTGTGGCGTGCAAAGGTAAAGGTATTCAATTGCAGGTTTAAGACAAATGGGTCAATTGCAAGCTGGCTGTGTTGGACCACATGGTCATTAGTGGATCAAACTTTAAAGCTGAATGAGAGTGATAGCTTAAGTTCAGGCTAAGCAGAAAAAAAGATGAAGCAGACTGGTTTGGTCCATTCGTTGAGAGTGTTGTGGTGGGGTGGTGGTACCCCGTGCGGCTGTAAGTGAAACGTAAAGAATAGTAAAGGTATACTTTTTATGCTGAATGTTATGGTTCTCTCTCACTTTGTGTCGTGACTAGGTGGATTGTCTTTCTATAGGGGACCCTTACAAGATTCCGAACCTTCAAGTAACAATAAGGCCCAACAATCACATTCAAATTTGGATTAATTAGGCCTTCCATCCTGCTTTCAACAAGGGGTTCACATCTATGACTATCAGATTACTAGATTAGTATGTAACAAAAGACTTGAGCCCGAAATCTCATGAATCATGAGAGGCCGAGAAGTTGTCAGGTACTTTAATCCAGACAAATATATTGAAAAAAAAGAAGATATTTTTCTTGTGTGAACAGCCTTTACAAACTTTGAACATTACCTGTGAAAAGCGAACTAAATGTTGGCTTGATTTATCTAAAAAAGAGTTTTTCCATGCCACTCATTTTTATTTTCCCTTTTTTCTTGAAAGTGCTGGCTTAGTGTAAATAAAAACATTGCTATCGGCTTTCTCATGCCACTCATACAAAAAATAATTTCAATCCATCCATGTACCTTCTCACAGATTTACTCCTCTTCTTCTTCATCTTTTTCATTTGCAAATGAGATGTAGCCATCACAGAGCATAAAGCAATGAAAAGGCCTTCCAAAATGGCCCAAGTCAAACCTAGGCCAATGATGTATGATGTATCATCATTAATTGGTGTTGCAAGAGAATTACACAAATTTATCAACTTGTGTTCCATCACTACTAGTCAGTAATGAACAGTATTGACAATGGAATTGATTTGGGCGGTTCCAAGTTGGGCCTTTAGTTCATCTTCTGCATAATGGTATGTGTACCCCATACCCCTTTGTAGTCGCTTTTCCCACCATTTAGTGGGGGCATAGACACCTCAATTAACATCATCATTATGCTATGCAAAGTGATAGGTACAACATGGAATCTCTCAAATATCAAATTATCTATCGTACTGCATAAATCTATCATTTAGCTATGATGCAAAGTTAATTAAGAGAGTCTTTGAATGGTTTTCCACAAAGTGCTTGGCTGAATAATGGTTCAAAATATGATTTCCAATTTCAAAAAAACAAATATAGCCCTTCGAAGTTAGAACTTTGAAGTAATGTGAGTTGGTACATGGACTTTCGATTTGAACAAATAACCCCGAACTTTAGTTTTATAACAAACTAAATCTTTTGTATAATCATATGATAAACACTTTTTTTTTTTTTTTCCATATCATCAATAATTTTGAAATGACATTAGTATCATGTATTCATTATGTGACTAAATTTGTTAGTTTTAACATAAAATACTAACATATAAGGTGTAGTACTTGTGAAGTTATAATGATCAAAATTGATACTCATATCAAAATTCAAAGGTGATATTTGTGCAAATTAACTTCTGTATTGATGTAATGTCCGATTTTTGGTGTTTCTAATATTGGATTCAATCTTATTCAAATGTTTTCAAAAGGCAGAATTGACACTTCTATTTCCATTTGCAAGGTCAATACCCCACCTTCTAATGTTGCCATGCTTATTTCATTTAATGAGAACTACAATATTCTAATTACGGCCAAGCATAAGCATTTCCTCATATAATGAGAACTACTCATTAAAATCATAGAGACAAGAACCAAATCCCATCTTTGGTCCATGATAGATTCCCATACCTACCGACCAAAAATAAAAATGTGCTTCAATTTGGAAATGGCTTTGATTTTTTTTATATGGGCCTACCTAAACTATCAAAAACGCTATAATTTTTCTCACCCCCTCCACCACCAAAAAATAATAGCAAAAATTATTGGAAGGGGGTGTATTATATAGGCCTAAACATAACTTTAATCTTCAATGGGCTATTAAGCATGGACAGGTGGTTTGTTTTAGACCGTCAATTGGGCTTTACCTTGTTACCTTATAAAGAACCCTCCTGGTTTTTTTCCTACGTACAATTCTAATTGCCATGTTAGGAAAATTATTAAGTACTCCCGGAGTACAATAAATGCGTATTCCCTCCTCTCACATGAATGGTGGGTGCTACCATGAATTTAATTAGTGGGATTTACCATTCATGTGAGAGGAGGAAGTACGTACTTATGGTATTCCGGAAGCATACAATAATTTCCCGCCATGTTAAACCTCTTTTACCCGATTTTTTTGCTCAAATGGCAAGTCATACCTACCTAGGAGAAGCATATAGAAAGATTTTATTTGCAATTCCAAACATCTTTGCAAAAAGCATTTTATTAGTTTAATTAAACTTTAAACTGTTCGTGAATCAAAAATGATTTCCTTCATCAAAGGCCAATAAAAATATAACACTTCGTCTATCTTACAATAGACTAGGCCAACTTACAGCTTACTGATTTTGTATTGTTAAATGAAGTCTGCAAAATGACATACATTTTTAATGTAACAAAAAAAAAAAAAGTCTAATAAAAATATTTTTAGGCGAGCTATGTATGATTCGAGCTATCTTATACTTACATCTATGGGTGTACATGGATCAAATTGAGGAGTTTTTTCAACCCAACTTACTACGGTAGGTTAAAAAATATCCAATATAACCCAACCCAACCCAACCCATCATAGGGGTCCAACCCAACCTATATGGATCGAGTTAGGTTAGGTTGGACCCATGGGTTGAATTTTTTTTTTTTTTTTGTTACTATTATTATTATTATTAAATTGAGCATTAGAACAATACCACCACAAATAAGAGCAAACTTATAACTAAATAATTCTGAGCATAACACCAAACAAACACAAATTATATGAGAAAAACTCAAGATTTAGGTTTTATTTAGGAAGAGGGGCAAAAAAGTAAATAACAAAATTATATAATATATATTTTTATTATATTTTCTAAAATTTAAAAATATATTAAATATAGATGAGTCGGGTCAAGTTAGGCATATTTTTAAATCTCATGACCCGAACCCAACCCGACCCATTGTAAAAAAAAAATCATAACCCAACTCAACCCACTAACCCTGAAAACCCAACTCAACTCAGCGGGTTGGGTTGGGTTAGGTCAATTTTGGCGAATTGGCAAATTCACTGCACACCCCTACTTACATCCATCTTAGTCATTTCAAGAAGATTGTTATTTTTTTCAAAAGTTTCATCTATGGTAGGATGAAGGAGTAATCATTTTCTTTGATAGAAAATGCAAGCAAAAAGTATGTGATAGTGGCACAATCTTTACAGTTCACAAGCATGTTAATTAGTCTATAATTGTATGAGAAAAGTATCCATGTGAAACTTGCTTGGGATGGACATTTATTCTTCTCTTTCCTCGAAAAAATTTTGGATAGTTGATTATAGTCATTATACAATAAAGAATGGAAATTTAAATTTTGATTCTCATAATAAAAGAGACTAGGGCATGCTGACAAACTACGAGACTCTTGACAAATATTTCATCTTTTATTTGATATAAATAGAAGTGAACTTTACCATTCAAAAAAACCCCTCTTTTTTGTTTATTATATTGAGAATGAAAAGGTAAGAGGATGAAATTTATCAGGATATATCCTAAAATCCACTTCAAAAGATGTACTCTTAGGTGTTGCCTATTGTCAAAAAGTTTTCCATTACTTATGTCTTAGGTTGTGTTTGTTTAGGATGAAATTGTTAGTCAATTTGCAAATAATTTCCGTTTAACCTGGTTAGCCATAAAATAAAGACATGTTGGGCGTAAAATGTTCTACTCTTTTATTTGCAATCATAACATTTTACACCTCACCCAAAACTTAACCCAACCTCCACACCACCACCCCCTACTGTCAGCAGCCCAACCACCACCCCCCAAAACTCCTCATTTTTTTATCACAACTTCACAAGTGTGTTGCGTATGTTTTCTGGCAAGTTGTTAATAATTGAAGCTAAACTAAAGGAAAATGAACATATAATATAAAGGGCTTTAAATTATGTAATCTATGTAATGTTACTCCTCACCAAGCAAATGGCATAGAAAGCGACCCGTGAGGCAATAAGGCCCACTTTCCCTTTGTTTGATATAAGTAGATGTGATGTCCTACATCTTTCAGGACTTTATAATTCCTTGTCCTACTATTCTTTGGCCTGTGCCAGCTTGTGTGTGAAGTGTGAACCATCAAAGTTTTTATTGAATTATGAGTTCCCCCCATGGACAAAAATTTGTCCTCTTCTATCTCTTTTATTCCCACTTTAGGTACACAAACACTCTAAACCCATACTTGTTAATTATCTCTCTCTTAGAATCTCAAATAAGTTGTGGAGAAAGAGATAATCGATGGGCCATGGCAAGAAAATGATAGCATGATACTCCTTTGTGAACAAGTTGATTAAAGAGAGCATAAT
This sequence comes from Quercus lobata, assembly GCF_001633185.2. Lineage (NCBI taxonomy): Eukaryota > Viridiplantae > Streptophyta > Magnoliopsida > Fagales > Fagaceae > Quercus > Quercus lobata. The sequence continues at coordinate 67,875,973 of NC_044908.1, read as the reverse complement.
TTTTTTTGCAAATAAAATTTTCTTCTAAATCAATAATATCATTAATTGGAAGAATTTTCCCACAAAGTGATTTAGGGGAAATTATGTGTTTTGATTTTTTTTTTTTTCTAAGCCTCTCATGGGTGACAAAAGTAATTATTTAATGTTTACATAAGTATGTAGCTGGCCTTTAGATTCGTCAAGCACTAATATGAGAGGGACCCTCAAGTATAATTTCTCATCATATATAATTACTGCTTGACCATTTTACCAAGAAATCAAAATACCCTTAATTTACTCACGTGCCTTGTGTCATAGTCGGCCCATGATTTTTTTTTTTTTTTTTATTTACAAATAATTACAAATTTACAATATGCTGCTAACCTACAATTCGAACCCTTTCCCCTCAGTTCCCTAAGTACTTTGTATATGGAGATGTGTCAATCTAGCTACAAGGCCTTTAACGGCCCATCACATTCATATAGCAATTTCCATCTTGTACATCAAAATGTGGGAGAGATAAAAAAGATGCAAGGTCGTTTGTTCGCTTGGCTAGCCAAACATGAATTAGTTCATAGATCTTTGGGCTTTGACTACTAAGGATTAGAGACTTTACAAATAAAGCCTGTGGATTGGCATTCCATTGCTGTCATTTTATATGTATATGGTTACAATTATTTACATTCTCAATGTGCCTATGATGTAGCACCGGGTGGACTATTAGCTAGTGTGTATCATCTTACGAGAATAGATTATGATATAAATCAACCAGAAGTGGTATGTATAAAAGTATTTTTCCCCAACATGGAATCCTAGAATTCCGTCTATTTTTTGGGTTTGGAAAAACATGAGCATACTGTGGGTTTGGAAAAGTATAAGCATACACATCAAAATCTTTGTAGTTCAAATGAGCAATGACTCTACCTTACGTACAAAGTGCTTGGATTCAACGGGGTGGAGTTTAAATTGTAAAATAAGCAACATATTGATATATATATATATATATATATATATCTTAAAAAAAAAAAAAATGCATATGCATCAATTCCATGATAACAGCTTGTGACATCACGTACTAGATCTTCATTTGCCAATATAATTACTCTCTTTTCTTTTTATGAAATATAATTACTCCTTGATTTTTTTTTTTAAAGAGTTTCAACCTCTCTCTCTCTCAAAAAAAAAAAAAAAAAAACACTCCTTGATCCATATAGAATTATAAATTAATACTCGCGTGCTTTTATAATCGTTTAGTCCATCGTGCCCCATCCAAAAGAAAAGTTATTTAATAGCAAAATATTGATAAAAACTCATCAAAATCATTGTGGCCTTAATATTCCAATCCAATATCAAAACGACAGGAAAAAAAAAAGGAACTAGAGTGTTTCGACTTTCGAGTTAAAAATAAGAATAAAAATGGGGGTCTCTGACTTTCTTTTTGTCGTTCTTCTTTGAGATAATGATATGTTTCCCATAATCTTATTTCTCTTTTGGCTTTTTGAGCCCTTGTGAGTCCCATACTCCCATTTCCAATTGACCCATAAATATTCCTACATGGAAACAACACAAAACTCATGCCCTTCTCATCTCATCCCATGGCTCGATGTGTCCAAAAGTGTTTGATGTAAATCTCTCTCCTCCATAGTCTAGTTCTATACTTCTATCTCATCTTGTTTGGGTTGGGAGACTTCTGAGCAGGGGACCCATCTTATGGGCAACCAAATTATATACCTCTTTCCAAGTGTAAAGACTAATCAACTAAGATGCACGGACATAGGTATAAGTACTGGTACGAATATGGATATGATTGGCAACAGAAGTAATTTTTGAAAAATTATAACATGATACAGTAAATTGGACACCGTTACGACACAAATATGATATGGATATAATACTCCAAATAAAGTGTTAGGGAATCTAAAAGATCAAAGATGGGTCTAATATTGGGGACTTTAATTTGTACCATCTAGCGTAATTTGCACATACATGCACAGAGAAAGAGAAAGTTCTATAACAATCTGATTGGAAGCACATGCAGGTTTGAAGTGTGTTCTCCTGTGTGAGAAAGTAGGGTCAACCCTAGGAGTTCAATCAAGGGACCCTCCACTATGAAAAAATCATCGGTTTATAGCCCGCCTTTCCTTTAGCGTGCGTTCACCAATCACCATCTCCAGTTCTTGCCAATAGTCTACTTAGCTAGACCCCACTGCATGGAAAAAATAAGCAAAGGAAAAGTACATTTTCTTTCACTCAATTTCTTCTTGCTTTCAATGATAGCAAATCCATATAGTGGACTTCCTCAATGCAAATTCATCTGTTTCTGGATTGATTAGAAATTCAGGTAATGTTATTGTTCGGTAAAAAAAGGAGAGAGTACTAAAAAAAGAAGAGCTGTGGTTTTTTACTTTTTGTGAAACATCATGTGGATATATAGTATTTAATTTTTCTATTCAAGCCTACCATCATTCATTTGCTAATTATAGGTGAATATTAACTAAAAAGAAAACGAGAGTGGGAGAAAATAGAAGTGTTAAATCACCATTTTACCCTTTTTAATCCTTTATATATATATATATATATATATATATATATATGTGGGGCCCAATAATTTATGGCCCAGGCCCATTTGCTCGTGGGGAGTCCAGCGGCCCAAGCCGAGGAGGGCTATGGCCCAAGTTCAATAATATAAAAGCACAAGATAGCCTTGGGATACAGTCAAGGACAATTCAGTTCTCGACAGACCCAAAGTCCCACCGGAAAGAAGGGCAATAACGGTATAGGGCCAATTTGAAAGAAAATCTAAAATATCTAGGGAAAGCTACCTTTACTGCCATTCAATACTCTGCACCTGACAGAGCCGTATTCTTCGGCTTTTATAACCACCCCCAACGACTTTGGGTATGGGCTGATGGGATAAGTATCAGTCTTGGAAATGTTGACCCTACACGTGGACGAAGGACAGTGAACGCAGGCTAGTATAAAAAGAAACGAAAGTAATTCCTAAGAAGGGGCTGGGAAAAATGGCCAAAAACCAGAACCTCCCAACCTACCTCCAGGAGAAAGACTCCAGGGGTGAAGACAACTTAATCATGTATGAACACCACGAAAAACCCACCGCCTGGTGACCAAGGCCTAGCCTTTCAAACCCACGCTCTACAAATCATATTGTTTGGGCCTTTTTACGTGTGAACCCAACACTGTTGTGATTCGTTACAAAATTGTGTCCTTACAATTGACGCTGTCTGTGGGAAAGGCTTGAGTTCTGGCACTGATGGTGGGTTGATACCTTCACATCGTTTTTAGTAGCTGGATATAGTGTTTTAGGGTAAAATCCCATTAGGGGCTACGTTTCTTCACTAGGGGCTGCACTTTGTAGTGTCAATAGCATGGATACTTCCAGGGGCTTGGCCGAGGAGCTAACTCCCCTGAAGCCAAGGTCCCACGCAAAGAGAAAACTGAGTTTTGGACAAAACCAAGGTATTGTATGGTCCTCGGACTCAAACCTATGGGAAAACCAACTACTTGGATGAGAAAACTAGGTTTTGAACAGAACAAAGGTATTGTATGGTCCTCGGACTCAAACCTATGGGGAAACCAACTACTTGGATGAAAAAACTAGGTTTTGGACAGAACCAAGGTATTGTATGGTCCTCGGACTCAAACCTATGGGGAAACCAACTACTTGGAGGAGAAAACTAGGTTTTGGACAGAACCAAGGTATTGTATGGTCCTCGGACTCAAACCTATGGGGAAACCAACTACTTGGATGATAAAACTAGGTTTTGGACAGAACTAAGGTATTGTATGGTCCTCGGACTCAAACCTATGGGGAAACCAACTACTTGGAGGAGAAAACTAGGTTTTGGACGGAACCAAGGTATTGTATGGTCCTCGGACTCAAACCTATGGGGAAACCAACTACTTGGATGAGAAAACTAGGTTTTGGACAGAACTAAGGTATTGTATGGTCCTCGGACTCAAACCTATGGGGAAACCAACTACTTGGAGGAGAAAACTAGGTTTTGGACAGAACCAAGGTATTGTATGGTCCTCGGACTCAAGCCTATGGAGAAACCAACTACTTGGATGAGAAAACTAAGTTTTGGACAGAACCAAGGTATTGTATGGTCCTCAGACTCAAACCTATGGGGAAACTAACTACTTAGATGAAAAAACTGAGTTTTGGACAGAACCAAGGCATTGCATGGTCCTCGGACTTAAGCCTATGGGGAAACCAACTACTTAGATGAAAAAACTGAGTTTTGGACAGAACCAAGGCATTGCATGGTCCTCAGACTCAAGCCTATGGGAAACCAACTACTTGGATGAGAAAACTGAGTTTTGGACAGAACCAAAGTATTGTATGGTCCTCAGACTCAAGCCTATGGGGAAATCAACTACTTGGATGAGAAAACTAGGTTTTGGACAGAACTAAGGCATTGTATGGTCCTCGGACTCAAACCTATGGGGAAACCAACTACTTAGATGAAAAAATTGAGTTTTGGACAGAACCAAGGCATTGCATGGTCCTCGGACTCAAACTTATGGGGAAACCAACTACTTAGATGAAAAAACTGAGTTTTGGATAGAACCAAGGCATTGCATTGTCCTCGGACTCAAGCCTATGGGAAACCAACTACTTGGATGAGAAAACTAGGTTTCGGACAAGACCAAGGCATTGCATGGTCCTCGGACTCAAACCTATGGGGAAACCAACTACTTGGGTGAGAAAAAGATTGAATTTCGTAAGGTCGGCAACTTAATGAAAATTCTAAGTTACTCAATCCTCAGCTTAAATACTGTAAAAGGTTAATGTCAATAGGAGTGTTAAGAAGATGGTGAAACGCCCCACCATTCAGCAGCCTAGGGGGGCTGTTCATTTTGCGGGTGATATGTCTTCGGATGGTTACTTCCCACACCACATCGAGCATTTAGTTATCGTCTCGGCTAGTTTCGGGGTAAGTATCATTTTTCATAGGTCGGCATTGTTGTGCCAAATAACTCTATTAAAGTTATGGTGATATCTCTTTCTTAGCAAGTATTTTGGCCCTAGGTGTCATTAATTCAAATGCTATATTACTGTGCCGAACAGCATTTGCAAATACATAATAGTGTCTTTCTCTTTGATAAGGGATTATGGCCCCAAGTATTGTACTCAAAGTTCGGCGGTATTGTGCCAGGCCGACTCAGTAGACCCATCATAATGTCCTTTCTTTTCCTGCCTAATGGGAGTTTCAGCCCTAAGTATCATTTGTTTGATTCAGTATTGTTAAGCTGGATTGTTTTTATGAACGCAGAGCAAGATCTTTCTATTAACTGGGACTTTGGTCCTAGACGTCGGTCACGGTTTAAAAATAAAAAGAATTCACAAGATTGTATGTCTATTCATTGCGTTATCATTTCGGAAATATAGAGATAGAACATGTGAAGTAAAGTGATAACAATTTTTATTAATATAAAGATGTATTACAACGTACAAAGAGTGGCTTAAACAAGCCTATACAAAAGATGGATTGCCAAAACCATAAAAAAAAAAAAAAAAAAAAAAAAAAAAAAAAAAAAACAACAGCAATACAGATAAGTAAACAGTCAGCTGTCTTTTTAAACTCGTCTCCGAAGGCCTTCCAAACTTTGCCTCAGTGGCGCCCATATTGAGAGAAGGACCTTCTTCAGAAGAAGATGGAGGAGATGGAGGAGATGAATGAAAAGAAGGAGGAGAAGAAGAGGGAAGAGATGAAAAGAAAGAAAAATGAGTAAAAGAGGGAGAAGGAAAAGCACCAAAATGGATCTGGTGGTGGAAAGAAGAAGAAAGAGAGGCAAAAGGAGGCACCAGTGAACGAAGAGAGGAAGAAGCAGGGGCACTTAGTCCCTACCTCAGTCCTGACTCCTAACACACTGGTGCCATGTTAGATATGCTCATGAGAGAGCGGTTGGTACTGATAATGGGTGTCCTCGGCTCGGTCACGCCGAAGGTTTGACGTGACGAGCCCCTGCTTCGGATTTTGACTGAAAGGAAGGTGAGACAGATTTTGAGTCTTCGCCATCCCTGCTCTGATCGAGCCACTACGAGCTTTATTGGAACGTGATGTTTACGGGGGGGGGGGGGGGGGGGGGGGGGGGGGGGTATGGTTCCTTCATTACTCGTTGTTATGGTGAGCGTATTATGATTTAGTGTATAACTCGTGGGTAAAGTAAACGCTAAGGGAGGCTAAGGATTTCAGATCTCAGAAGGATAAAAAAGGTCTCTGTACGAGAGCGATAGCCTCCTACTTGTCTTCTTATAGGAAGGGCAAAACGGAAGGTATTAAATTTGTCCAGGTTTCCCAGAGAATCTGTAAACAAAGATGTATCCGTTCCACTTCCCCACCTCATCAAACAAACCGTCGAATTTAAATAGTCTCGTAAATAGAAGTCATTAAAAGCACATTTTGGATAACCAAACGGCAAGAACGCATCAGGAGTAAAATCAAAAGAATGTCTCGTAGACCGGTACATTTCCTGGGTAGATGGAGAACCGCCAGCATTAGTGAAAGGCCGAATTAAATGAGCCATAATAAAGGCTCGGTATTACCAAAACCCCCCTTTCCAACCAAGAGGTCGGACATCAGGGTTTTGAGGGGCTATTGTGGGGCCCAATAATTTATGGGTCAGGCCCATTTGCTCGTGGGGAGTCCAACGGCCCAAGCCGAGGAGGGCTATGGCCCAAGTTCAATAATATAAAAGCACAAGATAGCCTTGGGATACAGCCAAGGACAATTCAGTCCTCGGCAGACCCAAAGTCCCACCGGAAGGAGGGGCAATAACGGTATAGGGCCAACTTGAAAGAAAATCTAAAATATCCAGGGAAAGCTACCTTTACTGCCATTCAATACTCTGCACCTGACAGAGCCGTATTTTTCGGCTTTTACAACCACCCCCAACGACTTTGGGTATGGGCTGATGGGATAAGTATCAGTCTTGGAAAGGTTGACCCTACACGTGGACGAAGGACAGTGAACGCAGGCTAGTATAAAAAGAAACGAAAGTAATTCCTAAGAGGGGGCTGGGAAAAATGGCCAAAAACCAGAGCCTCCCAGCCCACCTTCAGGAGAAAGACTCCAGGGGTGAAGACAACTTAACCATGTATGAACACCACGAAAAACCCACCGCCTGGTGACCAAGGCCTAACCTTTCAAACCCACGCTCTACAAATCATATTGTTTGGGCCTTTTTACGTGCGAACCCAACACTGTTGTGGTTCGTTATAAAATCGTGTCCTTACAATATATAATTGTTTTTGCATCCTTTTTTATTTTGTTTAAAAAAAAAAAAAAACAAGAGCATGATTGGTAAGATAGTAATGTGTGTTTGTTTATTAATATGCTAATAATTGAGAGTTCTAGTGCAAAAAAAAAGAAAATGATTAATATTTAAAAAGAATTAATATAGATTTAATCAACATAAAATATACAAAATTTGAGTTTCCAAATTGAATATAAAATAAAATAAATAATTGGTGGCCCTCATGGAGAAATATTATTTGCATCATCATTAGATTTTGGTAACATGCTTGTACAAATATTCTCCTTAAACGCAGTATAGTACAAAAAAAGTACTTTGTTTAAGATGCATTTGATGTCTACAATTTATAAAATTCCAATAACCTATTTTTATTTTTATCCAAAAAAATAATTCACCTATTTTATATTATTTGTTAAAAAAATTGATTAAAGAATAAAATGTCAAACATGAGGTATAAAATCAACAAATTGCTAGTACTAATCCAATATTCCGAACGACAATATGATATCATCACATTGGTAGTTAAGAAAAACTAATAAAAAACTAAGAAGAAGTCACAGCCACACAAATGAAGAACCAGATCTTGTACGAGCACAGAAATATGATAGTTTGAATCGGATGCGAAATATAGATGAGGAATCAAGGAGAGGAGAGGCAAGTGGACAAGTGATCTGGGACTGGGAGTGATGAGAATTAATGTGGAGAAACTATGCTTGTGCATCACTGCATAAACATTATAATAACTAGTTTATTAGCACTGCAATACTCTTTTTTTTTTGTTTTTTTTTTTGGTGGGGAGAAGTAGGTCAATGCATTTTATTAAGGTAGGCTATTGAGATCAGGTTGAAATAGGGATAAAAAGTCTGGTGATACGTCTTCCATCCAGACGGACTTATAAGGGAGGAGTTTTGCTCTCCTCACTAAGGAATGGGCCAACTTATTTCAATGCCAACGTACAAGAAAAAAAATTAAAAGCTGAAAATGCGAGCTAAGAAATAGGATGTCTTGTGTAAGATGTCCATATTGTGCTAAGCTTCTGCCACCATTCTTCAGTGCTTTAAATAGAATCTCCAAGTCGCCTTCAAGTATTATGTTGTCAAAATCAATTTCTAGTGCAAGCTCAAGCGCTCTTCTTACTACTAATACCTCAACCTCGATCACAATTGATGGCAAAGGCAGTTGCTACGTTAGCGAAGCCATTACAAGACCTTCACTGTTTCGGATGACAACCCCCAGGCTAGCTTTGCTGTCTTCAACAAATGTTGCAGCGTCAAATTTGATCTTGTACCAAGGGGTTTCTAAAGGAGACCAGGATGTTTGCTGTTGGCAATATTCAGGAGTGTAATTTATATATAACTACTTTTTTTAAGAGATAATTTCTCCTCTCTTAATATTTGTTTTTTATCATCAGAATAAGATATCAATTGGTTTTTAGTATAGGCAATAGTCAAACCCTTAATCTCTTATATAACTACCTAATAAGGAGTAATAGATAGTACGTATTTATAGTATTTCATATATATATATATATATATATATTTTTTTTAATTTAGATATATGAATAAGTATGTAAATATAATTAACATATAATTAAAGAATAATTAGATTCCCCCAATAAAAAAATCTGTCAACAAAAGTCAGATTTTTTTTTTGTGGTGGACACTTGGTATGAAATTGAAGAATATTCAATATATAAAGACAGTTGACATAAAATAATTAGACAAGTAGAATAATACTTGGCATAAAATTAGAGTACAATTAAAATCCAATTTGTATTCTTAATTGAACTTCTTCTCAATTTTTGCTTATATATATTATATAAAAATGGGAATTTTTGTGTGAATAATATATATAGCTTCTATTACAATATTGATCACCATGGTCCAAAAAAACCTAGAGAGCATGCAAAGGTTTACTTTTTTTCGCCAAAAATATTTAGAAATCTAGAAATTATACTTAAAAAAATGACATATGTTTTACCATGTACAATGCATATTATTCAATTAATTAGATTAAATGAATTATGTACATTGCACATGTTAAGAACAAGTCTTATCTTCTTATTAGTAGCTAGTGCCCAAAATACCGAAAATTTGTTTGGAGCTAAGCATTATCGTCGAATTAGTACATTGCGTGTATGTTACTCATGATGATTGTCAAAGTTTGGTCACTGCTCAATAAATTCTCATCCTTACCTACTGTACTAGTACTAGGGAAATAATTTTCTCTCCTAGGAAATTATTAGATACTCTCAGGTCCAACTAATAATACTAGTACTAGTATTATTCTATTTCATTTTGTAACGTGTCGCCTAGTAAAGAAAGATACGTGTTATTTATGATAGTATGGGTATATATCTTCTTCAAAATGTGAGGTCATTGTTGCCAGCACCTTTGGAGTTGGCGTGACGATGTAAATGTGTGTTATCAAAAAATGTGGGGGTCATAGTCAATGCTGAAATAGTATTATAGTATTGTATTCATAAAAAAAAAATAAAAATAAAAAAAATAAAAAAAAAAGAAGTATTATAGTATTGTAAGATGTCTTTGCCACGTGGGATCTCAATGACCTTTGTCTTTTATGCGGAGAACATGAGTTGCGCACGAGCTTTTAGTCCTACGTGGATGCCGTGTGTCCCAACTTTAACCGCGACAGTATGTAGATACTAAGGGCCTGTTTGGGTAAGGAATTTTCGTCACTCAATTTCCATCACTCATCACTCATCACTCATAACTCATCACTCAATTTTTCACATCCGTTTGCCTTCATCACTCAGTTTTCATCACTCACTATTTTTCACACTATTTGGAGGGCCCACACCTGTCACGGTACAGTGTTTTTTTTATTTTCACTAACAGCTTCTTCTCTTTTTTTTTTTTCCCCCTCCTGGGTTGGCTGTTCGGTCTGGGTTTTTTTTTTTTTTTTTTTTTCCACTAAGTTTGGTGAGTCTAGGTACTTAAAAATAAAAATAAAAAAAAAAAAAGCCAACGCCAAACCAGAATAAAAAAAATAATAAATAAAAAAAGGCCAACGCCAACCCAGAAGAAAAAAAAAAAGCCAACGCCAACGCCAACCAGAAAAAGAAAAAAAAAAAAAAAAAAAAAAAAGCCAACGCCAACCCAGAAAAAAAAAAAAAGGAAAAAAAAAAAAACACAACCCAACCCAAGAAGAAAAAAAAAAAAAAAGTCAAAAGGTGGTCAAAAGTTGCGGCTGTGGGTCCCTCATGTGTGTTTATTTACGGAAATGCCATTGAGTTATGAGTTATGGAAACTGAAAACAGCCTTTTGTTGTTTTCAGTTTCTATAACTCATAACTCAAAAATCAGAGAATTGAGTGATGGAAACAAAGTTATCGTTTGGCCAGACAACCTTTTTGCTATGGGTCCCACCATTTTTGAGTTATGAGTTATGAAAACTGAGAATTGAGTTATCAAAAAACTCAATCCAAACGGCCCCTAAAGTTCTGTTCAATTCAAATGACTGCGTTGACTGCTCCGTCAGCTTTCTCAAGCTAATGTGGGTGCCCACCTTGTCCTACGTGAGACTTTTCCCAAGTCCCATTGAGAAACCACGTGTCATTTTGGTTCAAGAAAATCCAGGAATACATTTTTGCCACTAATAATTCCCCAAAAATAGTTCATTGTTTATAATTGGATTTTTTTTTTTTTTAAAGTTGTTTTAACTAATATAAATTCATTTAAAAGATATAATTTAAAATAAAAACTAATTTAATGTAAACATTTTTTTTTCCAAAATGTTGGGGCCTCTTTCCACTTGAGAGCCTTAGATCATTGCCTAATTAGCTTAGTAGAATAGCTGAGTTGGTTATGAGAGTAATAATGAAAACTAATGAAAATATATTTCTTCTATTATTGGATGTGATATCATTGTCATCTTTTTTCTCTTTTTGTTTGTTTTCTCAGAAAAATTAGGACAATACAAAATATTGCCAAATATGCTTACAATCTTTTCATTGATAGGATTTTCAAAAAAATTTCAACTTTCTTGACTACCAGTGATATCACATATGACATATGTATGGGCTATAGGCTGCTTCTCTTTGACCAGTTGCTGCTGTTATTATTATTATTATTTTTTTTTTGGTCATGTTTTTATTCCTATTTTACTTTCATTATATAAACCATTTAAGCGGATTTCAAGGTTCTTTTGTAGCAATTGACCACTAGTGCAATTGTACGGTACACAGTGTTGCAATTCCCTTTAAATAACAACCTCAACAACAACATTCTAACTAGAATGAGAAAATTTTACTCAGCAAATCAGAACATATTCATTAAGCTGCAACAAACACTCATCTACCTACTACTAATTTTTTTTTTTATTTTAAAAAAGTTACTACCATATCAAATGCATGATACAAAATTGCAATATGATAACAAATTCCGTTTCTAACACACCATCGATGAGTCCAAACTCCATAGCCTGCAAATTTATCTATTTCTAGCCATACAGAGTAGAGATAGCTTACAACTATTTTCTTTTTATTTATATTTTTCATTCCTTTTCTCTTTTAAATAATTAAATAAATCGAAGATTATCAACAACAACAACCAAGAGAAAATAAAATAAAAAAGAAAGAAAGAAGAGATGTGGAGAATGATATGAACCATAGATCCAGAATTGCGGCTTGGTTTTGGTATTATTCGTGGGGAATCAAAACCTTTAAGGACCCCACCACGCAACAAGGGTTTCTCACATTCCCTGAATACAGATCTGACAACCCATAATCCATCATGTTCTCTTGCTTCTACATTCAACATCACCTTAACCAAAAAGAGTTTCGTTCCTTTTCCACATTTTCACCGTCTCATTCACTTCAACAATGCTACAATCACAACAAATTATAATTTTTGTTGCGACTTGTCACATAATGCACATACAAACTCATATAGACCCACAATTTTTTCTCCTTATAACTCTCATTCTCTCCACGACACATAAGGTTGTGAAATCCGGACCGGACGGTGATCTCCTAGGAATTTGGACCTTTGTCCAACACGCTAACCACTAAACTACTAGGCTTCCTTGTGTTCTTCTGGAAACTTATATTTATTTTAATTCTACAAGATTAATAGTTTTGGATTTAATTTTATCACTATTTACTTAATAGTATTTTCTAAATTTTTCTTGTTCAAGAATTATTCTTTCACATCAATAAATATGAATATGAAAATTGTAAATTTATGTTAAAAATTATTTTATTTTAAATTAAAATGCATTTTTTATTTGAAAGAATAATAAATACAATTTGTTAAAGCTTGTTTATATTTATTATTTTCTATTCACTTTATAAAAATAACAAAAATACATTTGAAAGTTATTTTAATTGCTTAATATTTTTTTAAGGGTAAATTTTCATATTTTTACACATTTAATACATTTATTTGTATTTTAATTAATATTAAATTAATTTTGACGTCATCACGGTTTGACCTCGGTCCGACCTTAAAAACCTTAAACCTCTCCATTCTCCGATTCTTTGAACGGTCCTGATTTGAAAACCTTGACGGCAGTAATAGTTGGATTGGGATGAACTAATTAATGGTTTTTACTCTTTCATTTTTTTCAAGTTACTAAAAAAAAATCAGCATATAATTAGGAATTAATAGACACGTGGCACATTTTTAATCTATAGTGCACGAGATGAAACAGAGAGACAGTGAGACAGAATGAGAAAGTTGAAGGGAGACCCAGACGAAAAAGTTGTGGGGTGTGGTTTGCTTTTGAGTTGGTGGGCCCATTAATGAGGTGGCATGCCACGTAGGAGAGTTGTATAAGAAGAGACGTGTCAAGGTCGTGGACCTACACTTTTTGTGTTAGTCCTAAACGAGACAAAGTGTGTCAAACTCATCTTAGCACGTGATTACACAGGCTTAAGTAAAGCAGCCAAATTTCCCGACTCTAATTAATGCTTGGTTATCTCATGTAGTATATAAATATAATCACCACCACAGATATTCTCCATCATGAGAATGCACAGCCACTTTGACTAGATTGAATTATTAATTACAATCAAGACTCCGATGGTAGATGTTGGGTGGGTGTGAGTGATCGAATCTATACTGAAAATCATCTTTTTTATTCAGCCAAAAAGAAAAGCAGCAAGGAAAAAGGTTGTGTCCTAACTTTGTGTCGAGCTACCACGTTATATTTTTTCCATTATACCAAGCTTGTGACTCAAACCGAAACAAACGGTAAGCTTTCATGAAACCTTTTTTTAATCTCTAGATATTGTTTATAATGATAATGACAAAAACTGTCAATTGGTTTTTTTTTTTTTTTTTTTTTTCCCTTTCGTGTTATTGCATTTGACTGCATTAACTTGTCATATTGTTATTAGCTTAGGTTAAAATCAATTAGGAACAAATTGGAAATATCCCATTTACATGTATTTGTAGATTTGGAAATTTGGTTAGAAGAGCCATAATCATGGTTGGAGTTTATATCCCGGGACAAATATAATATTACATTACCTATTCAATGAAAGCATGATTTATTGTTTTCAAAAGAAAAAAAAAATGTGAATATACCCCAGGTACACTCAGAATAGTTAACGGATGTAGATTAAAAAAATTATGTTTTAGCAATTTGCATTAGTAACCAACAAACCATGTAAATTTTTTTTGTATTTTGTATTTTTTTTTTTTTTTTTTTTTGAGAATGCAGACAATTTCTTGTATTAAAAAAATCAACTGGGATCAGTAAAGAGTATATCATATAGATGTGGTGGAACATCCTCTACCCACACTGACAAACTTCTAACATATCTAACATGTTTAACTAAGTTATGGGCTATTCTAGTTACCAGTAAATTTTTTTTGTATTTGATTTGCTCTATTATTTTTAAATTAATATAGAAAATAATTTAATTGGAGATTGTAGTAGCATATTTGTGAAGAAATTGAGTAATGCTAGGAATGTCTTTCAATATTCTCAAATTAATATAGAATTTTAATTTAAATTGGAGACTGCGGATTTAAGAATATATATATATATATATATATATTTTTTTTTGACTGAAATGGTAGAAAGAATATTTTTAAATTGTTGTGATATTTTTGTTGTGTATTTCAAACAAATTAGATGAAAAAATATTTTTAAAATTTTTACTTCTGTCTTACTTGTTGCATTGCATGACAAGACTATTCACGGTGAGTCTCGTAAATCGTGACATGACAACATTTTTTTTTTTTTTTTGAGAAATGACACATGACAACTTGATTGCTTAATTACCATTAAAATCAAATGATTTCTGAATTTTCCAAACCATGTCCATCGTGGACTCGTATTTTTTTAGTAAGAAACGGTCAATATTTGATATTTCTGTAATTTACAGTTGTTGCAGAATAGTCATTAATCATTTATAACATCTTTTAAAGCCATTTATAGACTTCTCAAAAAAAAATCATTTATTTAAAGCCATTTAATGTTCTTTCAGTCTTTTGCATAAAGTATTTTTCCAATAAATAAAATAACTTTTTTTCCGCATAATTTATAAAATAAAAAGTTTATAAATAAGTAAAATGGTGATGTTAATAATAGATACATAACGTTGTAAAAATTGTTGTGCCATGTAACATTGTTATTTATAAAACTATAAGAACAAAGCAAAGAAAAGAAAAAACAACCCTCAAATTATGTTTATGCGCATATTATACATGAATCCGCATCTCTTATATGTTTATTAGAATTTGACAGCATACCAAAACAATAACATCTTACAATGTTATGGTTGGATGATACAATCATTACCTTATGTAATAACTAAGATGTGAAAGGATACCATCTATGATCGCTTTAAGAAGCTATTAGATTGCTTAAATCAACAACAATCACCGTACAAAAATTCTCTTTCATACATAGTGTTCCACTAATTTTACTAGATTTTCATTTGTTCATTTAAACTTTAATTGTCTTATGCATGTAATCAACATGTTGTTCCACTCCACACACATATACATACCATGTCATTAAAACAAATTATAAATATAGCATGTCATTAAAAGGAATTAGGAGATGTAAACTGTTAAGATTAATATAATTAAAAATACTTGACATAAATGCATGAAATTTAGTCTTCAAAAAAATTAGTCTTTAAAATTTAACCCAAAAGAAAATAGTCTACAAAGAAAAAAAATACACGTGAAAATTCATTTACCTTAATACAATTTTAGTGAGTTTGAGATTATAAAATACTAAAAAAAAAACCACCACGCACCTTTGGCACAGTGATCACTCCACAAGTATAAGTGTTTGTGAGGTGTGGGGAGTAAGGGTCGGGGTTCAAGTCTCCTAGAAGGAGCTTCACACACATATATACTTAAATTAGGCTAGAGTAGAAATTTTATCTTGTAAAAAAAAAAAAGTTATAAAATAAAATCACCTTCTGTTACATATTTTTAAGACTTTTGATAAGGTTTTAAATGAAATGAATTACTTTTCAAAAAATATTTTATAGAAAACTATTTTATTTTTATATATTTGATTAAAACCTTAAAATGAGTTGTAAAATTATCTTTTAACTTCTACAATTTAGCTTTGTATAAGATAATATTGTTTTCCTTATTAGTTTCATGTGAATTAAAGTTATTTTTTTAAAAAAATAATAATAATTCTATTTTATACCAAGTTAGATTAAAAAAAAATTAAGAAATAATTCTTGTTTAATGATATTAATAAATACTAGAAAAAAAAAAAAAAAAACTATATTCACATCAAGTTTGACTAAAATAAACGGAGCAGTTACTTTAATAATTTTTATGAGGAAAAAAATATTTCTGATAAAAATATAGTTAGCTTTTATTTATTATTTATTATATATACTCCTTTGTGGAAATGAGGTCAATGATTAAGCCAGCAGTCAGCACTGCAGCCAGAAAGGCAAAAATCTACCACAGAACAGAATCAAAGTCACATACCCATTTCGTAAAACAAACTCACAGTGAAGGGTATTGTGGTCACACGGCAAATTACAGTACCCCCAAACTGCTCGCACAACACAAACTCTTATATAACCACCACCTCTCTTTGACACTTTGAAACCCAAAAAAACAAAACAAAAACAAGAAAAATTTGTTTGTTTCAGACATTATTATGTAACATACACAGTCTCTCTTTCTCTCAGTCCATAAGTACAGCCCCCACTTTTTTCTTTTTCTTTTTTTTCTTTCGGATAAGAGTGTGACACAGAAACAAAAACTGAGTCTTTATTAGCCACTGTTATGGTACTCACTATTCTGTAACTCACTGTTTTTATTTTTTGTTTTTTGGATAAGTGTAACTCACTGTTATATATCTCTTTTCTTTGTTTGTTTTCAAAAGCTCTAGCTAGCTATTATCAATGGCATCCAAGAATCAAAGTGAGTATCAAACAGACCCAGAGAAATCAAACGGTGGTGGTGTTAATGGGGCTTCAGAGGAAAGGTGTCCCATTGAGGAAGTGGCACTGGTTGTGCCAGAGACTGATGACCCATCAATCCCAGTGATGACTTTCAGGGCATGGTTCTTGGGCATAACTTCATGCACTCTGCTCATCTTCCTCAACACTTTCTTCACCTACCGTACACAGCCACTGGCTATCTCAGCCATTCTCATGCAAATTGCTGTTTTGCCCATTGGGAAGTTCATGGCCGCCACGCTTCCAAGGAACGAGTACAGCCTTTTTGGGTGGAGATTTAGTTTGAATCCTGGACCTTTCAACATGAAGGAGCATGTGATCATCACCATCTTTGCCAACTGTGGTATCTCTTATGGTGGTGGTGATGCTTACTCGATTGGTGCTATTACTGTCATGAGGGCTTATTATAAGCAAGGCGTGAGCTTCCTTTGTAGCCTTCTCATCGTTTTGTCCACTCAGGTATTGTTTTTGTTTTTTTAATCTTTCTTGAATTCTTTATTTATTTTGGGTTTGTGGGATTTTTAATATGTTTTACTATTTCAGTTTCCTTGTTTAGTATTGTCATTAATGAAGGGTCTTTTTCTTAATTGCTTTTTCTTGGGGGGTGGGATTTGGATGATGATTTCAAGAACCGAAGGGTCAGTAATTGTAACTGGTCAGAATTTCTGAAGATACCTATCTAAAAAAATAATAATAATTCTGAAAATAACTTTTTTTACCATTACTTGTCAGTTCTGAAAAGTGTAATTTTTAAGATATTTTATGTGTGTTTGGTTAATTTATTTAATTTTTTGGTGTGCAGATTTTGGGATATGGATGGGCTGGAATGCTTAGGAGATACCTTGTTGATCCTGTTGAGATGTGGTGGCCTGCAAATCTTGCTCAAGTTTCTCTGTTTAGGTCTGTTTTTCTCTGCCTACCATTTTTTTTGGTCCCTTGATTTATTGATAGTTTAGTAAGAAAGGCTGTGAGACAAAGCAAACGGCAACTTAGTTTTGAGAGGACCATATATTTTTTGATAGTTTAGATTGAACACAACAGAAACCTCCACTTAGCTGACATGAGTTTAGTTGTTTGACTTAATAGAGGTGATACTTTAATTTGTGGTAAGTGAAAGCAACATAAAGAGCATAAGAGAATAACCAAATGAGGCAAAACAAGTGCTTTGGTGGCAGAGCATCAGCTTATTCTGTCATGGACTTTTAACTGGAACAATTATAATGTTTTCAATTTATAAGTTGAATAAGTTTTGCATATAACATAGATATGGGGCACTGGTTGAGAATTTGTTTCCTGGGCTATTTTGCCTGGTTGGTGTAATATTCGCTTCAATGACACAAAGAATACCAATTATAAAAATTGGGTCAAGTTGAATGATGGACTACTTACTACTTGTTATTGTTAGTAACGGAGAATTTTAATGTGAACAAAGCAAAAAGTAATCCAGGTTAAGAGAACTTATGCATCAGCATAACTTAGAGAATCTGAATTATATTTTTTGATTAGCTGTTATTTATTTCCATCAGTTTGACATTCATCAAATCATTTACTTTGTTGTTACAGAGCACTACATGAAAGGGAGCCTAAAAATAGTGGAATGACCCGGATGCGATTTTTCTACATTGCCATGGCAGCAAGCTTTGCCTATTATGCACTCCCAGGATATTTATTTCCAATCTTGACATTCTTTTCGTGGGTCTGCTGGGCATGGCCACATAGTATCACAGCTCAGCAAATTGGGTCTGGTTACCATGGACTTGGAGTTGGTGCCTTCACTATTGATTGGGCAGGGATATCTGCTTATCATGGCAGCCCACTTGTGGCACCCTTCTCTTCCATTCTCAATGTTGGGGTTGGATTTATTATGTTCATCTACATAATTGTCCCTTTGTGTTACTGGAAGTTTGACACCTTTGATGCTCGGAAATTCCCTATATTTTCTAATCAGCTCTTCACTCACAGTGGGACAAAATATGATACCACTAAGATCTTGACTCCGCAATACGATCTTAATATTGCTGCTTATGATAGTTATGGGAAGCTCTATCTTAGTCCTCTATTTGCCCTATCTATTGGATCAGGATTTGCAAGGTTTACAGCAACCCTCACTCATGTGGCACTCTTTCATGGCAGGTAGGCTGCTTTCAAACTTGGAGTCATGTACAGCAATTACACTTTATTAGATATTACCATCATTTCTGGTAGTTTTCATTTAATCAACTGAGATTAGGGCATCAACATTTAACATTAAAGTATAGGAAACTTTATCAAGTACTATACTTGTTCATATCTGATGAGCTAGCTACTAAGGTATGGTAAGATTAAAGAAGTACAGGATGCTCCAACCAGTCTCCTTTTTAAAGCAGAAGATAAAAGAAGGATATTATAAATCTGTTTTTAACAATTATGAATACTAAGCTTTGTCCTGTTTTTGTAATTCTCCCCAAACTGATGGCTTGTGAAAACTAGTTTTAAGAATTGTAGAATCTAACTCCCTATTTCCCTTCATGTTTCTCTCCAAATGCTTGGAATAAGTACAATTCACAGGAAAGAACTGGATGAAAATGTCATTTTCCCCCCATATAATTCACAACTTCAAGTGTAATTAGCTGCTTTATGATTATTATCCTGTTTGACTAAATTACAACCGGTTTCTGTTGTCTAGTGATATTTGGAAGCAGAGCAGATCAGCAATTAAGAATGCAAAGTTGGACATCCATGCAAAATTAATGAAAAATTACAAACAAGTGCCTGAATGGTGGTTCCTTGTTTTGTTAATAGGGAGCATTGTTGTTTCTCTTTTATTATGTTTTGTGTGGAAAGAAGACGTGCAGCTTCCATGGTGGGGGATGCTCTTTGCCTTTGCCTTGGCTTTTATTGTTACTCTCCCAATTGGGATCATTCAAGCAACTACCAACCAGGTATAAATTTTTTATTCTGGTTTGTTGGTTTTCTTCTTGTCTTTTTATGTTTAAAATCCAAGAATCTAATTTGGATTTATAGCTGGAAGGACTAAATTGTAGATTTCATAATGTTGACATCTCAATGTTTTTGCAACTACTATGCAGCAACCTGGATATGACATAATAGCACAGTTCATGATCGGTTATGTACTGCCTGGAAAGCCCATAGCAAACTTGCTTTTCAAGATATATGGAAGAATCAGCACTGTCCATGCTCTCTCCTTCTTGTCTGACCTCAAACTTGGGCACTACATGAAAATTCCACCTCGGTGCATGTACACAGCTCAGGTTCTGCAGCTTGGAAATATGGTCATTTAAGAAATTTGAATTTTGTTCTTAGAATGTTAGTTCCTGACCTACCCTTTTTCTTTTTCCAGCTGGTGGGAACTCTAGTTTCTGGTGTAGTGAACCTTGCAGTTGCATGGTGGATGCTGGAGAGCATTGAGAACATCTGCGACGTTGAAGCACTTCATCCTGACAGCCCTTGGACCTGCCCTAAATTCCGAGTGACCTTTGATGCTTCTGTGATATGGGGTCTGATTGGACCAAAGCGGCTCTTTGGACCTGGGGGGATGTACCGTAACTTGGTATGGTTGTACCTCGTTGGAGCTTTCTTGCCAGTTCCTGTTTGGGTATTGAGCAAAATCTATCCAGACAAGAAATGGATTCCATTGATAAACATACCAGTTATATCTTATGGTTTCGCTGGAATGCCACCAGCAACTCCCACCAATATTGCAAGCTGGCTTATCACGGGAACCATCTTTAACTACTTTGTGTTCAAATACCATAAAGGCTGGTGGCAGAAATATAACTATGTTCTATCTGCTGCATTGGATGCTGGGACAGCTTTCATGGGTGTCCTATTGTTCTTTGCTTTGCAAAACGAAGGCAAAAATTTGAAATGGTGGGGTACTAAACTTGACCATTGTCCTTTGGCATCATGCCCAACTGCACCAGGCATTGTCGTTGAAGGATGTCCAGTTTTTTAAATAGTCCTGCTTGTTTGAAGATCCAAAGACAAGGTGGGAATGGTGTAGTTTGAGAAGAGGAGCCAATTTTATATGTTAAAAGCTGGACGTATAGATTACATTGAATAACCAATGGCTTTGCATTTTTGTACATGCTTGTTATCTCTAGGGTTGGTGAATGAGGGTTTTCCCCTTTGTGCCTGATAGTAGGAATTGATATTCCCATGAAATGTTTTTGTTAGTAGTTTGATAGTTTCACATCCTTAATTAAGATGTTTGCATTTGAAATTTCTCCCTACTACTCTCCTCTGAGCCTCTTGTTAGATTCTAGATTGCTTTTGCATTTACTTTTTGGTAATTCTTCATTCATATTCTAGTAGCTATGAGGACCAAGAAAAGCAACAGGAAAAGGCATTGCCAGAATCAAATAAGAAAAAGCAGTCCACAGGTTACAACTAAATGAGAGCAACTTCTATCTCTTGTGCTCACTCTTTAAGGTGGAATCTAATATCAGTTCTATTAGCTGGTGTTCGTTTTAGACATTTGGCATGAGAAGCCTAGATGATAATTTAGTGTCTGGGAATCTAATTCCTAAATAGAACTTCTCTTTCAACCTCTAAAATTTAAAACCATGGGACCTTTTTCTAGGGGCTGGTAGTTTGAGTTGAAGACTGTATTACAGAAAGCATGTAGTGCTTGCTTTTCCAAGGAATAAGTCTTGGGAAAGATGGGCTTGGCAAATTCTGTCAAGAAGTGGCCTTATGAACAGCCAATCGGATATAGCAATTTTTTTTTTTTTTTTTAATTATTATATTCGATTTGGAAACACTAAGAGATATCAGTTGAACTATAAGGCTTTTAGCAATGACCATTATTCATTCTTAGGTTCCTAGCCATAACACACCTATTTTTCTATTATATTACTTTCTTTCTTTATCTGTTTTTCAAAATTACCTTGCTTGTTACTATCTTAATTCAGCATGGCCTTAAAAAAGAATGTGGTTTTGAATACACAATTTGTGTTGGCGAGCATTAAATAGAGCATAAACAAATTGGTACGCAGTACATTGATCAGACTATTGGCAATGTACCGCAGGTCTTATTGACCACAAGGTGTGTTCTGTTTGGCATGAATGAGCTGGTACAGGCAAGTAGAGTGTACACAAAAGCCATAAAAACTGAATTAACCGATCAAAACCAGCCACCAACAGCGATCACCGAAGGCATCGACCGTGGTGGTTGGAAAAAAAAGAAAGAAAGAAAGAAGCAGGACAACGATTATAATGTGCAGTTTGGCTGTCAATTAAATGCTTTAAACCTATTCAAATTTTAGTCTTACATTTATAGATTATAGATTTTATGCATGAGCAGAAAAGTCATTTTGCCTCATATGCAATGAGGAAGTGGAATCAACAGTTCATCTGTTTACCTCATGTCGTCTTTCTAGAGCTTTGTGGTATGGAAGCCAATGGGGAATTAAAATTGATGAATTTATTTTCCAAAGCCCAGACCAATTCATATGCCTACTTTTGAATCCTCCTTAGAATGTGTCCAATAAAGGAGCTAGTGCTTTTTGGAGCTATTGGCAAGCTAGGAACAAGAAAGTTTTGAGGGAGTGGAGCTGTGTTTTAAATCTATCAAATCTATGCTGGCTAGTACAATGTCAGAGCACTCATCAAAAATCTCCCTTCCAAGGCTACAGCAACAGCCTAGAAGGTCAATATCATGGGTTAGGCCAGAGGCAGGAGCTATAAAATTCAATGTGAATGCAACGGTGGGTTGGTCTATGCTGCAGTAGCAATGGTTGTTAGAGACTAGAGAGGAACACTGTTATTTGTCTGCTCAAAAAAGGTAAACACCAGCAATCCTCTTCATACAGAAGCAGAAGCCCTAAAATGGGCAGTGTCATTAGCAGCGGCACTATCATGTTAGAGCATCTCCAATAAATGCTCTATATCTATTTTTTGGGGCAAAAAGACCACTGTTCACACTTCATTCACATCTAACAGATTCTTCATCTTCATTTTTTAGATTAGCTTTGCTACCGTACTTCTCTACAAATAGAGAACACTGTAACTTTTACTATTCATTCTCAAAATGTTTTTTTTTATTATAATAATAAGGTATTGAATAAAAAAAATGTTGGAATATGTGTAGTTATTAAAAAAAGAATAAAGAATGAATGAAAAAATAATATTTAAATGAGATGGAGAAAATAATAGAGAATATGTTGGAAAGTGTATTTGAAAATGTAAGTAGGCAAAAGCTAAATATCACTGTTTATTGTCCAAACAATACAAAAATTTGGCTGATCTGCTGAAGATACTCTAAGAGTATCTCCAGCAAATTCATCAAATTTTTGTACTATTTGGAAAATAAACTGTGACTTTTACCTATATCTACCAAGGTTTTCAGACCCGAACCGTTCATTGAATCGTAAAAGAGAGAGGTTCAAGGTTTTTGAGGTCAAATCGAGGTCGAACCGGAGTCAAACCGTGATGACATCATAATTAATTCAATAATTAATTAAAGCCTAAATATAGATATTAAATTTATAAAACTAGCAAAATTGACTAATATATCTATATATGTGAGGGAAATTTAATGATTTTCAAGCATATATTTAATAATTAAATAAGAAAGTTAATAAAATAAAATAATAACCATGAAAACATTAAAATTTATGATTAATTTTTTAAATAAAGTTGAATATCTTTGGAGGATTTTAATTATAATTTTTTTTATTCCTTATAAGAGATGGATAATTTAATTAAGTAGAACAAAATTGTGTTAAGTTGTTTTTATTTAAAAAAATATATATATTGCTAAGGGGTTGGACCGCATGGTTCTTGCCACCGGTTCGTGCAGTCTAACCCAGGTTTTAGGGGTTCACGGAATTGCCACACATACCCGATTCTTTATGCTTAAAAAACTGATTTTCATCCCAATTCTCGGTTTTCACGGTCTGACCTCCCGGTTCGGTCCGGTTCTGAGAACTATGATATCTACCTACTTTTTCAAATACACTTTCTAACAGATTCTCTATCTCATTTAAATATTATTTCTTCATTCATTATTTATTCTTTTTTTAACAACTACACATCTTCCAAGATTTTTTTATTCAACACCTAATTATTATAATAATAAAAAAAATTAGAAGAATGAACAGTAACCCATCAGACTTGATGAGCTACTGTTCATGAGCCAAAAAAAATTTTGGGTATAGAGAATCCATTGGAGTGGCCTTTTTTGGTCTCATTATCTATTATAGAGAATAATTTGCTTTTGTATAGACCATTGGAGATGCTCTAATGAGGTTATTTTTGAAGAAGATTCACAGGGGTGCATTCAAGCTATTCGTTGTAATAGGCTGAATATTCACTGGAGGATCAAAAATGTTTTAGAGTAGGCCATTAAAATTGGCTGAATCTATCCCAAATCCATTCTTTTGTTGGTCCCCTAGAGATGGTAATAGGACAGTCCACTCTTTAGCAAAATGGTGTTTAAGATCTAAAGCTACTGGCTATTTTGATCTTTGTAATTGCCCTCCTTGTTTTGTTAATCTTATCATGGAAGAGGCCCTGTCTGTTGTAGATGTTTAAATTTTTTGCTGCTGTTGGAATAAATTTTTTGCAGTCATCAGAAAGGAAAAGTCATTTTGCCACTCACCCTAAATAAATTTTATACTTTTGGGCTTGTACTTGTCTTTTACAATATGGGAAATTACTGTGTAAAAAAAAGGCTTAAAAAAATTGAAGGCCCAGCCCAACCCCATAAACAAAAATGTGATAATCCAGCCTCAAGAGTCAAGACCATTTATACCTTTAAGGAGGGATAAAAGAATGAAGACCTTATATATGTAAGGAGCAGAAGGTAACCAAATTATGAGAGAAAATTTTAGTTAACAATGCCAAAAGGGGAAAAAAATTCAGTATATACTTCAATTCAGGCTTTCACTTCTCAACTGCAGGAAACCTATATAATTCATTAACGATTACCATTAAGAATCCAAAGTTTCATCAAAGAATCAAGCGAAAGAGCAGCTGAACATTGCAAACAGAAAGAACAAGCAATAAATTTTCAGATCAATGGTCATCAAGTAATTCTATTATGTGAAATACAACAGTTAAATCTCATTTGATGCTCCTTCCTGAGTAAGCTCTGTCGGAATAACATTACCTCTCAACATATATTACTACATAAAAGTGTTAAGATTACAGTGTTGACATGGATGTGTATGTTTACCTCTGCAAGGACTTGTAGAGCACCACTGTCACATACTTGGCTATAAACCTATGAGTTGTACCAAGTGCTACAACTGAAGGCCCACTCTTCCCTTTTTGCATGTAAAGATGATTAAGCACAACATGTTGAGGTCTTGATAAAGGAGGTGGAATTTCCATGTGGGACGAAGGCACATTAAGTAAAGTCATTTGTAAGTGTGGTGGGACCAATGGTGGCTCCTTCGCAAAATCTTCTGATCCAAGTGGCATATTGTTATAAGTTGACTCTGGGGACTGAGGAGGTTCAAAACTGGAAATGCTTTCAATGTCTTCGGGAACATAGTCCTGCACATTACAACAATAAACAAAAACTACTCAGTCTCAATTATAAAACCAAAACCCCTAAAGCAGCCAAGCCTTTCCAACATATTTTGACTAATGGAAAGTTAAGTGTATGTCTGGAAAACTCCTAAATGAAAACCACATACTAAGATAAAGATGACCTAAGCGAAAGATGTATGATGACTACATGCATGTACAAAAAAGAACCAAAAACGTTATGCCATAGTCAAATGATCAAATCACAGCACACACACATGCACAAAAAAGAACAAAAAAACATTAATATATTCTGTTGTAATAAATGGAAAACATTAAAAAAAAAAAAAATTGAATGACATCAGCAGTATTGCATTACTAAAATAAATATAAGCAAGATAATTACAAGAATAACTGCCAGGAGAAACACACTCCTAGAGAAAAACACGAGCAAAATCAAACCAAACATTTGAGAAGAAAACATTAAACAATTAGAGGCATCAAGAGTTGAAATTGAGGCTGAATCAGAAGTTGCCACAATCTTGATGCAGACAAACAACCGGGATAACAATTATCCTAACAGAGCTACCATAGCTGACTAGAAATTTCTAAAGAGGCATTTTGACCAGTATTGGTTAAATAATTGACTGAGAGAAGCAAATTTTTGTGCAAATCACTTTGCTAGGCCCACACCATATGTTGTTCTCTCACTACTCTGAACATTGATAGTCCAAGCTAATCTTGCATCCATGCGCCAAACAGGTAATAGTAATAAAACTTATAATAATACACAGAGAAAGAAATTCCCACAGCCAATCAATTACAGACAATTACAGGTTTTGTATTTTCATATGGATTATGAAGCACCAGAGGTTAATATTAGTTCATTGAATTCAACAGAAAAACCAAACTTTATCATCCTTTCAAATCCCAGAAAGAGCAAGAGAGAGGAAAATGAAGTAGAAGGTAGTTTTTTGTGTCATTGTGTGATATTAGGAAAGATTAAACCATTTTAGCGGGAAAAAAGATAGAGGCAAGACTAAAGCAAAAAGGAACTGGGTTGACATAATTAGAAAGAAAACATTACAAGTTCTACAATGTACAATAGCAATGTTGAATTGCTAAAACAATAATTAGTTCGTACCAAAGATTTTAGTTCATATACAATCCCTAGGTTGTATCTTTAGGACAAATCAAAACTCATGCATCCAGCTTTAGCTTTCTCATCAAGATTTTTTTTTTTTTTTTGATAAACTCATTGAGATTAACTATTACACAAGTTATCTACACTATAATTCACACATTCATCTGGTACACTGGCATAAACCAGAAAAGTGGAGAAGATATTAACCTGCAAGTCCAAAACATGGTAAGCATTGCCTGCCTCGTCTTGGATGCAGGGCAACTCAGGAGCATACCTCCAATGTCCATCAACAATAAACCTGTACTGGTAAACACCAGATGGTAGAACTTTCATGATGGTGAAGTCTTTTCCTGATCTCTGTAGGGGCAGTCTGATCAACAAGGTACAAGGGATATTAGGAGTTTAGACAGCAAATTAAGCACAACTGCAATTTAGAAAATGAAAATGTAAAAAGAAGGCACCAAATTTCTGGAACCTTGTCCTCCAATCATCCCACGATCCCTCCACAGCTACTTCATTTCCATCATAGCTCCATGTAATCATTGTAGGAATTCCTTGCTCAGTGCACATGTCTTCATACCCTGAAGCAGTTGGTGTCCATGATTGGCTCGAAGCATACATCTCATCTGGTCTTTGTAGTGGAACCACCGGGACCTGGAAAGAATAAAAATGTAAAATATGCAAAAATACACTTGGATGGAATATGTATAGGAACATCGAACAGCTAGGATTGTAAATAAACCAAACCTAGTATTAAAAGATAAAATTGGATCATTTCATTTTATTTCAAAAGCAAACCGACCTTGATCTTATCACCAAGCTAGATTACATTATCTAGCATGAAAAAGTTTCTTGTAGAACAACCTGGAACTGGTTCACAAACTACTTAATTAATTTATCCTTTCCCCATTGATGGCAAACACCATGATTAGATTTTTTTTTTTTACCCCTTTGACAAATCTATGCTAATAAATAATAACGAAATTATAGTTGCAATTATATTATTTGAGACTGAGTATAATTTACCAATCGAAAATATAAATATTTGAGTTGATTAGAGAGAATGATTCTCATTTAAAAATTTATAAAAACTACAATTACCAACCCTGTAATGTTAAAAATTATATATATTTTTACTAAAAAATAGATTGTTTATATTATTAATAAATTAGAAATAATCATTTGATATCTTATGGACTTATCTACAAACTTCCACAATGCAATCTCACGCCCATGTAAGTATATTTTTTTCACATGCATACATATGAACATACAATATTATATATGCTCTATACTCACAACCTAATTTACAAACACGGTATTATTTTTGAACTTGGCTTGTTTAATTGTCAAGCCTAAACATTGCTTTTGCTTGGCTTGCTTACTAAATAAACAAACATAAGCAACCTTTTTCCCAAGCTAAGCCCTATCGCACACATACGAATAAAAACAGGCCACATACATGTGCGGTTAATAGCAACATATTTCAGGGTAGAGCAGGTTATATATACAATAGAAATGAATTTACCAAAAGTGATTCAATGGTATTCAAGATGTTTCCCAAGGGAACTCAAATAAATCTCAAGCATAGAATCTAACAAAGTAGCAGTTTTAGAAGTTGTTATCCTCTAAATACTTCTACAAGCACTGCGTCTACAGGCAAGCCTTCCCCTCCAAAATAAAAAAACAAACAAATAAATGCACACAAAACCCACCAAAACAAAGGGGATATAAAGTCATGCTTTAGTCAAAAGTTGTTAATGAAAATAAGATCCTCTCTACTAAGCTGGATCGAATCAGCTAGTCAATTCCCACATAATAAATAATCAAAACTCGGCAATTGGTGCTATTTTTGCACCTAAGACTGTGTGGCTCCTAACAGATGATTATATTTCAACATCCACCCTCGATTTCAAAGACCAAAAGTACAACCTAATCATAAAAACACATTGCAAGAGGCAAAAGCAATGAACTTTTTGTCTGTCAAACAAAGCAGAAGATATGGGAAAAATGTATAATTAAAGGCTGTTGAGTTTTGAAACACCAGTATTCCTTTTGGACTTTGCATCAAACAAGTAGTAAGTGTACGGAGACTCCAGACAGAACATTAAGCGGCAGGGAAAAATAATAATTTGGGGTTTTCTCCAAAAGATCACAAACAAGTAAATTTCACTTTCTGGAAAATAATCCACGTATAGAACCTTCTCAACACCATTTTTAACCAATTGATCAAATTTCCTTTTGCCACATCACTATCCCAGCCCCAAACACAATGTTATTACAATCAAAAGCTATGAACTTGCCCAATATTCAGAAAACCCAATAAGTAAAAAAAGGATAAAAAAAAAAAACTGCAATTGGAAATAACTGATATCAAATCCAAATCTTCCTGCCTAAAATTCACAACACTTTAAAAAAAAAAAAAAAAAAAAAAAAAAAAAGGCCAACAGAAATTAAAGAGAGAAAGAGACAGAGAGAAAAGCAACTCACTTGAGGAGTGAACATCAAAGGTGACTGGGTGGCCCTAGGGCTATGAGGAGGTGACTGACCCATCAAGTCAGGAGGAGACACACCAAGGGCTACACTTGGTGCAGCCATGCCTTCATCCAAACCACCATCAATACCAATACCAACACCACCACCACCACCTTCCACACCATCTTCCTCAGCCCCAGATGGGCTTTCATCCCCATCTTCTCTTCCATTCACATTCCCCATTTTTTATTATCACCTTCCACCACCCCCAACCCCAAGCCCCCCCACAACAAACCCAACCCACCAAAAAAAAAAAAAAAAAAAAAAAAAAAAGGAAAGAAAACCCACTTGCAGAATCTCCAATATGATTCCCCCACAACACTACAATTCTACTTTTACCCTCAAAACAATATGAAAATTCAAGACCAACCCATCATAGATAACCCCATTTTGGAGATTCTTCAAAATGTTAAAACACTAAACATATATCACAAAATAAGGCTTTTTGAAGCACCCAAAAGAAGCGCAAAATGAGAAAGTGAAAGGCAAAGTTAAATTTTTTATTTTTTTTAATTTATACAAAATAAATAAAAAATACTGCTAATTTAATTATAATCTCCGATGAGTTTGGAAGATCGAATGGTGGCCCAATGAATATGATGTTTTGGTTAGTGGGGGGATGGTCGTCACGTCATCATTTTGACAAAGTCCTTTGCTTTGCTTTTTATTATTTACTGCTTTATTTTATTTTTTATTTTTAACCCAAGTGTTTTTTGTTTTTTTTTGTTTTTTTATAAAAAAATGTGTCATTTCAACGACTCAGAATGTAACGCCATTGAATTTGAGGTGGAGCTTTTTAAAAAACGTCACATTCACCATCATTGTTAACTATTTCTCAAATATATAGCATTATTAAAATTGTATTATTATATTCTAGATTTGCGTAAATTGCACTCACCAGTGAAAGTGAAAAAGACAGTAAACCAATGATTTTTTTTTTTTTTTTTAATTTTTCGTTTTTATTGTTTTTCCCACCTCTGTAAATTATTTCATTTCATGACATGACTTCTATGAATTTGATTGCAGACATGACTAGAACTAGTGTCCTCAATTTGCCTTTTTCTTTTTCTTTTTTGTTGCTCCTAAGGTATATTCAATTGTTTATTAAAAATTAGATTTTACTTTTCCTCTAAGTTTAGGCCCCCTTCTAAATTAATCTCTAGACTTTTTTATAATTAAAAAAATAATTGAGAGTGAGATGATTAGAACCTTGGACAAAATTTCACTCCAAATTAATTTGGAAATAAACATTTTAAACTCCTCTTATATTTTATATTATTAGATGAGTATCTTGAAAATCTAACAGTTGGATTTAATATTCTTTATATTCTTCACACATATGTCAAATTTAGTTTAAATCAGATGTTATTTACTATTTGGTCAATAAATTTATTTTTTATACATAATTTTTTACCACAAAAACTTAAAATTTAAACAAGTAAAAAATGGCATAGTTATTGATCTTTAATCTTCTTGAAATTTTACAAGCATGAAGGATATAATAAGAACATGCAATTTAATGATGAGATTTTCAAAATTCACATTTAATAAAAAAAATATATATAAAAGGAGTTTGAAGGAAACCTTTTCCTAGAACCCTAAGCAATTTTTTTTTTAAATGTCTAAACTCTGAAGCTGTCACTTGAGTTCAAACTTCCAAATTCCAATGCTCTTGACATTTCTAGACTTTGAAGACTACAATTTTTACTCTTCACTCATGGTTATAAAAATCATGATCTAGATCATAGGATCGCATGATTTTACGATCTCACCTCACCAAAACTTTTAGAATCATACTAGGATCGTAAAAATTGTAGGATCCTAAATAGGATCTTGTAGGATTGTATAAGATCCTATCGATCCTACCAAAATATCAATTTTTGGTTTTTTTTAATGGTATAAATTTTTAGTTTTGATGAAGTTTTAAGGGTTTTTATTTTTCTATGTTGTGATGGTATGAATTTTTTTATTATAATTATTTTATATAATTATGTTAACCTAAGCAAATGCTTCATCATTTCTAAATGAAGTTTTATACTTGCTTTGCTACCTTTTAAGCTATAATGTAGTTAAATTTGTTTGATCAATATACTAATTTGTGTTCTAATATTATTAAAATATTTTTCTTGTATATAATTTTATTAGTATGCTTGTATTTGTATATTGATTGATTGATTTTTTTTGAGCATGCTCTATAACTGTTCATGAGTGGTATAACTTGAATAGTTGAGTGTGAAGTTGTATCTTGATCTTTTTTTGCAACTCTAGTATACAAATATACAATATCTACATAAATGATGAATTGGATGATGATAATTAGGACGGTGGTTATAGGAACTCTAGAATGGGAATAATTAAATATTCACTTCACCTTAATATTCATCTTACTTTTGGATTTCATATTTAGTTAGCTAGTTTCCATTTGATAACTTATTTTGAATTTTAAACTTAGAACTTGGAAAATATTTCCATATGTGTTGATAAATATTTTGGTATTTAGTTGTTAATTAAACATTTATTAGACTTTTTAGATACATTGGTCAAAATTTAAATATATTTGTTTCGTTAGTATAGACGTAGCGATGTATGGCATGCAAATTGCATCATATGATGCAAATCTTTGTTTTTTCATGGATAAATTCACAAATTACATGATTATTCAACATACAAAGTCATTATGAATGTGTTTTTTTACTTTAAATCCGAAAATATGTAGGATCTTACAATCTACAATCCCACCTACCTCCGACGATCTTACGTAGGATCCCGATTTTGACACCCTTACTCACACCAATTATATAATATACCTATTTTAATATGATCCATCATATTTTCAATGTCAATTAGCCTAAAAATGACGTTATTTTTATGTTTTAAAAAAATGGTGGGTTAACAAAAATATTCTAACATATATTAATGGGAAAAAAATATTGATGATATTGTACCACTTGAGATTTTCATAACTCAGAGATTTATAAAAAAATAAAAAAAAATAAAAATAAAAAAAAAAGATCATCAAATTTAAAGGTATGAATAGTATTTTTAAGGATATTGATTTGACTAAAGAAACAAAACAAGTAAAAACACCTTTTGTGGGTTTTTTTTTATTTTTTTATTTTTTATTATTATTATTTTTTAATTCCAGATTGTTACTAGTATTGTTTACTTTCTTATTTTGTATTGGCAACATTGAACTAGACTTAGGTTGCCTTTGATATGGAGGGATTTTGGAGTTTTTTTTTAATAGATGAAACTCATCAAATTACTTTAAAAGTACTTTAGCATTCAAATTGTGAAGAGAGATTTGTAAAAATTAAATCCATACCAATATTATAATTAGTAAACGATTTTTTTTTTTTTTTTTTTTTTTTTTTTGTTTTTAGAAGAATTAGTAAAAGATTTGTTTGAGTACTAATTTTCAACTGTGTTATAACACTTTCCAAATGCAAGTAAGACATATATTTTTATTTAAACCCAAAGCTTATTACATAGGTTGGAAATGGATGGAGTATCATTCAACAAGAACCATTTTTTGATGAGAGTGACGGACTATATGTAACTCATCAATTAACTTTGAGGTTTTCAATTTATCTAATTTCTCCTCTTTATGGTTAGAAATGTTGTGTAGCATTTGTTTTACGCAGATATAATTATTAATATTTTATATATATTTTGGACAGTATTAATTACATACACCATTTTGCACGCATGTCCTTACACACAGTGACATAGCCACACAGGCAATTGAAAATTTAAAATCATGTATTCATGAACTCATAATTTCAGTTTAAATTCACTTGTGTGTATGAGCATGCGTGCAAAATTGTATACGTAACAAGTTTTACTGTTATTTTTTTATGAATAGGAGTTGAAGAAACAAAATTGCCAACACATTTTGACCCATGATCGCGTGCATACATGTGTAAATATATTAGATAATCAAATCATCCTATAAACCCAGTTGTTCTGAAGAACTGGTTTAAGCTATATGGATTGATAATAACTCATCTATTATCATCTTGTTTAGAAACTTGCATAAACATTGTTCAAATTGTTGTCAATTGATATCTATTTTGTTTATAAAAATACATTCAGGTTTCATTTATTCAAATGGGTATCAAAGTGAGGCTAGGGTTCTATCTAATAGAAATGAGAACAATAGCCTAAAGAGAGGAGTTACCTTTGTTGATTATTTGCTCAAAAAAAAAAAAAAAACCTTTGTTGATTAAAAGAGGAGGAAAATCCATTAAAATGGTTTGATCATGGTAAGAGGAGAGCAATTAATGAACAAATGAGAAATGGTGAGTTTATTCAAATTAAGGGAACCAAAAAAAAAAAGGTAATAGAAGACAAAAAATAATATTAACAAAAGTAGTAGCAAATGACAAGTAAATTAAGAAATTAATAGAGAGTATGACTTTGGATATAATATAATAAACGGAAAAAAAAAAAAAAATACACATATGGCCAATCCTAACTAGTCTATTGAATTGTTATTATGAAGATATGATGACTTGAAAAAGAATCAATAGTTTGGACAAAACAATGGCCGCTCTGGAGAGTTTCTGCTTTTGCAAAGGTTGCATCTTTGATTCTTAGAGGAGACCTGTTCAATTCCACATGATAGCACCATTGCTAGCTCTTATGACCCCACCATAATCCGAATCCCCGGAGTAGCCTTCCCTAGAATCCCTACTCCTTCCAAGTTCATCTTGATGTGATTTGAAGAGGAAATTTCCACAAGATTGAGATAGATATGTTTGAATTTTCATTTTTTTAAAAAAAAAAAAGTAATGCAATAAGAACTCGTCATGTTCATCCTTAGTAGCCTTAAAAATTTTAAAACTATGACTTTTGTTGTTGTATTGGCTACTTTTTAAAACAATGGTTGACTTAGATTCAAGTCACTTGACTAATCTTGTGAAGAGAAATGGATTTGTGAGGTTTGTTTCAAGATTTGACAAGATTGATGAAGTTAAACAGAGGTTTAACAATCTAGTAACTGTCATTGGTGATGTTCGGAGTGCGGATCTATTAAAGGCCACAAGATGGCTCTAATACATCCACAAAGAAAAGTTCTTAACAAATACTTACTTACTCTGCTTAAGTTTATTACAATGAAGGAAAAAGTTAATGGATGTTGTAAGGGCATTAGGTTAGGAAATATTTTGTAAAAATTTTGGGGGGAAAAAATGTAATTGATTTTTTTTATAGCCTTTTTATGTTTCTCATAAAAGTGATATTAAAACATTTCTAAAATGGTTCACTAACAAATAACCTAAGGGCACCTATTAATAGGACCCTACAATAAATCATTTAAGCTTATAATATACATAGTTTGTAGGGGAAAAATGGTTGTAGCATTAATCTATTAACTACGTAGTCAAGTAGTTACTTTTTCAAACTATACAGCAAAATACTATTATTTTGGAACTTGATATTGCTGATGTCAAGTTCTATGCATATTTTTAAGTGTCAATGAAAAATCTTCAAAAAAAGAATTTTATGGCAAAATATGCATAAAACTCAACATTGTTTATGTTGAATTCTAGGTTGAACTCAACATTTCCAAAACATGAGTATTTTGCTATATAGTTGAAAAACTAGGGTTATTTAGTCTTTTTTTTTTTTTTTTTAATACAAGATAGAAATTGTACTCTAGAAAAATCTAAGAGTCCGTTTGGTTGGAGGAGTAGAAAAGTGGGAGGATAGAAAATTGGAAGAGGATAGAAAAGTGGAAGGATAGAAAAGATTTAGTTTTCTCCTATTTGTGTTTGGATGGGAGGCTGGGAATGTGAAGAGATAGAAAACTTATTTGTTTGGTTGAGAAGAAAAAATGAGAGGATGGAAGAGTGAAGTTGGTTTAAATTTTCAATTTTGTCCCCATTAAATAAAACAAAAAAGTAACACATTTTTTTGGCAAAAAAAATTGTGTATGTGATAAAAAAAAAAAGGTAATACATTTTTTTGGCAAAAAAATTGTTTATGTGCAAGTGGACAAGGAAAAAAAAAAAAAAAAAAAAAAAAGAGGGCAAGTGGACGAAGAAAAAAAAAAGCATCTGGGCATGGACAAAACCCCTATGCACTTGCATAGGCATTTTTGTCCCACTAGGTGCTTCATTTTTTCTCCTCTAGTTTTCTCCCATTTTAGGGAGAAAACTTTTTGGTAGGCCTGATGAGAAAACACCCGGGCCCCACCTTCTCTTTTCCCTCTTCTCCTCCCAACCAAACACACTCCAAAAAGTTCCCACTCTTCATATATATATTCATCCTTCCTAAAATTCACTTTACCAAACATACCCTTAGTAAGCGTTTGGATTCAGAGGTTGCTAATTAAACATTTATTGGACTTTTTAGATATATTGGTCAAAATTTAAATATATTTGTTTTGTTAGTATAAACATAGCGATATATAGCATGCAAATTGCATCATATTATGCAAATCTTTGTTTTTTCATGGATAAATTCACAATTTACGTGATTATTCAACATACAAAGTCATTATCAATGTGTTTTTTTACTTTAAATCCAAAAATATGTAGGATCTTACAATCCACAATCCCACCTACTTCCGACGATCTTACGTAGGATTCCGATTTTGACACCCTTACTCTCACCAATTATATAATATACCTATTTTAATATGATCCATCATATTTTCAATGTCAGTTTGCCTAAAAATGACGTTATTTTTATGTTTTAAAAAAATGGTGGGTTAATGAAAATATTCTAACATATATTAATGGAAAAAAAAAATATTGATGATATTGTACCACTTGAGATTTTCATAACTCAGAGATTAAAAATAAAAATTTTAAAAAAAATCCTCAAATTTAAAGGTATGAATGGTATTTTTACGGATATTGATTTGACTAAAGGAACAAAACAAGTAAAAACACCTTTTGTGGGTTATTTATTTATTTTTATATTCCAGATTGCTACTAGTATTGTTTACTTTCTTATTTTGTATTGGCAACATTGAACTAGACTTAGGTTGCCTTTGATATAGATGGATTTTGGAGTTTTTTTTTAATAGATGAAACTCATCAAATTACTTTAAAAGTACTTTAGCATTCAAATTGTGAAGAGATTTGTAAAAATTAAATCCATACCAATATTATAATTAGTAAACGATTTTTTTTTTTTTTTTTTGAGAAGAATTAGTAAACAATTTGTTTGAGTATGGATTTCCAACTGTGTTATAACACGTTCCAAATGCAAGTAAGACATATATTTTTATTTAAACCCAAAGCTTATTATATAGGTTGGAAATGGATGAAGTATCATTCAATTAACTTTAAGGTTTTCAATTTATCTAATTTCTCCTCTTTATGGTTAGATATGTTGTGTACCATTTGTTTTATGCAAATATAATTATTAATATTTTATATATTTTTTGGACAGTATTAATTACATACACCATTTTGCACGCATGTCCTTACACACAGTGACATAGCCACACAGGCAATTGAAAATTTAAAATCATGTATTCATAAACTCATAATTTCAGTTTAAATTCACTTGTGTGTATGAGCATGCGTGCAAAATGGTATACGTAATAAGTTTTACCGTTATTTTTTTATGAATAGGAGTTGAAGAAAAAAAATTGTCAACACATTTTGACCCATGATTGCGTGCATACATGTGTAAATATATTAGATAATCAAATTGATGACGTCGAAAATTGTCACCAATGGGTCACACCGTACTCGCGGCTCAAAATCGAACCTGCACGACAAAAACGATCGAAAGAAAACCTTTAGAGAGCACCGGTGTGGGGCCGGCCAAATACTCTCCGAAGGTCAAGTCAGAATTCGTCTCTTTACTCTAGAGTGTTAGGGAGGGTCAATTTTTCGTACCTTGATTTGCGTGAATGTTACTCCTTTTATAGTAATAGAGAGCTGGTTTTTCTTCTTGACTTCCAGATCTTTCCAATGTGGGACTCTGATACAATTTCCCTTATTGGATCTTAGGGCTTTTCTAGGCAATAGAGATTTCGGATCATGGGCCCTTACTACACCTGTGAGCGATGGGCCTTTGAGGTGCGTGGGACCATCTTTACACAGGCCCAACAGTTTTAATCCGTCCGGCCCATTAAGGTCGGCCCATCAGATTATTTTATCACCTTCACAAATCATCCTATAAACCCAGTTGTTCTGAAGAACTGGTTTAAGCTATATGGATTGATAATAACTCATCTATTATCATCTTGTTTAGAAACTTGCATAAACATTGTTCAAATTGTTGTCAATTGATATCTATTTAGTTATAAAAATACATACAGGTTTCATTTATTCAAATGGGTATCAAAGTGAGGCTAGGGTTCTATCTAATAGAAATGAGAACAATAGCCTAAAGAGAGGAGTTACCTTTGTTGATTATTTGCTCAAAAAAAAAAAAAAAAAAAAACCTTTGTTGATTAAAAGAGGAGGAAAATCTGTTAAAATGGTTCGATCATGGTAAGAGGAGAGCAATTAATAAACAAATGAGAAATGGTGAGTTTATTCAAATTAAGGGAACCAAAAAAAAAAAAGGTAATAGAAGACAAAAAATAATATTAACAAAAGTAGTAACAAATGACAAGTAAATTAAGAAATTAATAGAGTGTATGACTTTGGATATAATATAATAAACGGAAAAAAAAAAAAAAAATACACATATGGCCAATCCTAACTAATCTATTGAATTGTTATTATGAAGATATGATGACTTGAAAAAGAATCAATAGTTTGGACAAAACAATGGCCACGCTGGAGAGTTTCTGCTTTTGCAAAGGTTGTATCTTTGATTCTTAGAGGAGACCTGTTCAATTCCACATGATAGCACCATTGCCAGCTCTTATGACCCTACCATAATCCGAATTCCCGAAGTAGCCTTCCCTAGAATCCCTACTTCTTCCAAGTTCATCTTGATGTGATTTGAAAAGGAAATTGCCACAAGATTAAGATAGA
Organism: Quercus lobata; assembly: GCF_001633185.2. Classification (NCBI taxonomy): domain Eukaryota; kingdom Viridiplantae; phylum Streptophyta; class Magnoliopsida; order Fagales; family Fagaceae; genus Quercus; species Quercus lobata. The sequence continues at coordinate 67,838,191 of NC_044908.1, read as the reverse complement.
TATGTTTGAATTTTCATTTAAAAAAAAAAAGTAATGCAATAAGAACTCATCATGTTCATCCTTAGTAACCTTAAAAATTTTAGAACTATGACTTTTGTTGTTGTATTGGCTACTTTTTAAAACAATGTTTGACTTAGATTCAAGTCACTTGACTAATCTTGTAAAGAGAAATGGATTTGTGAGGTTTGTTTCAAGATTTAACAAGATTGATGATGTTAAATAGAGGTTTAACAATCTTGTAACTGTCATTGGTGATGTTCGGAGTGCGGATCTATTAAAGGCCACAAGATGGCTCTAATACATCCACAAAGAAAAGTTCTTAACAAATACATACTTACTCTGCTTAAGTTTATTACAATGAAGGAAAAAGTTAAGGGATGTTGTAAGGGCATTAGGTTAGGAAGTATTTTTAGAAAATTTTGTGGGGAAAAAAAGTAATTGATTTTTTTATAGCCTTTTTATGTTTCTCAAAAAAGTGATATTAAAACATTTCTAAAATGGTCCATTAACAAATAGCCTAAGGGCACCCATTAACAGGACCCTACAATAAATCATTTAAGCTTATAATATACATAGTTTGTAGGGGGAAAATGGTTGTTTAGCATTAATTTGTTAACTACGTAGTCAAGTAGTCACTTTTTCAAACTATACAGCCAAATACTACTATTTTGGAACTTGATATTGATGATGTCGAGTTCTATGCAAATTTTTAAGTGTCTATGAAAAACCTTCAAAAAAAGAATTTTGTGGCAAAATATGCATAGAACTCAACATTATTTATGTTGAATTCTAGGTTGAACTCAACATTTCCAAAACATGAGTATTTTGCTATATAGTTGAAAAATTAAGGTTATTTAGTCCTTTTTTTTTATATAAGATAGAAATTGTATTCTAAAATAATCTAAGAGTATGTTTGGTTGGAGGAGTAGAAAAGTAAGAGGATAGAAAATTGGGAAAGAATAGAAAAATAGGAGGATAGAAAATATTTAGTTTTCTCCTATTTGTGTTTAGATGGGAGGTTGAAAAAGTGGAGAGATAGAAAACTTATTTGTTTGGTTGAGATGAAAAATGAGAGGATGGAAGAATGAAGTTGGTTTAAATTTTCAATTATGTCCCCATTAAATAAAACAAAAACGCATCACATTTTTTTAGCAAAAAAATTGTGTATGTGATAATAAAAAAAAAGTAATACACTTTTTAACAAAAAAAAATGTATATTTTAAAGTGAACGAAGAAAAAAAAAAAGAGCAAGTGGACGAAGAAAAAAAAAGCATCTAGGCACGGACAAAACCCCTATGCACTTGCACAAGCATTTTTGTCCCCCCTAGGTGCTTCATTTTTTCTCCTCTAGTTTTCTGGGGAGAAATTTTTTTGGTGGGTTCGGTGAAAAAACACCTGAGTCCCACCATCTCTTTTCCTTCTCTCCTTCCAACCAAACACCCTCCAAAAAGTTTTCACTCCTCATATATATATTTTTTAATTTTCCTAAAATCCACTCTACCAAACATTCCCTAAGTGTATATCTCTTTCTTAGATACTTAAATCTTGACATTTGTCTCCCACACCCTACATGTATTTATACTTATGAAGTGATCATTACGTCAAAGATACGCAATGATAAAAGGAAAATTAAAAAAAAAAAATATATATATATATATATTTATATACCGGTCTTTAATAATTACCGACCGATTTTTAAAAAATAAAATTACCCACCGATTAAAATTGTCAAAAAATTTGGTGACACTGAGTTTTGATATGGACTGGGTAGGTACCTAATGATAGGTTGGGCCTAGGCTGCCAACCTTAAAATTCACCCATGAAGGGACTTGGACGACGAGGAAAGCCGACAGGTGTCTTAAATTTGATTTTGACTTCTTTGCGACAATAAAGCAAACACCTAAACAGCACTAAGGACCATTTTTATCGACCAAACGAAAACGATCCAAGCACAGCTCCAATTCTCGTGACTCGTGAGTGTTCGATCACTTCTTGCTTTGCTTCCTTATGTTTGTTCCTTTGCGTTCCTCATTCTGACACACCCATGTTACCCAATAATGCTACCTAGTAGTAACTAGCACTAGTTTTCTATCAACTTCAATATTTCTCTTTATGTAATGTCTAATGGCCTTTTGAAATCGTAGTGTAGATAGCTCGTGTGACTTCATTTGCTTAATATTGGAAAACCCATCTTGGTTTTATGTCAAATATGGGCTCTGTAGTTTGTTTTGAGTTCCTAAATTTGTATATTGAATTAAGCTTTTTTGACAGCAAAATTTGGTTGTTTCTTCAAAATATTTGACAAATGTTATTGGTAGTTTGCTTTAATCTTTGGCTTATGGTCCTAAACCCAGATCAAATTTTTCACCCACTTCCACACAAATTGTGTAGGTGAATTCAAATTTAGGCTCTAATGTTCTATGCGCACCAAGTGTTTGTACTATTTGCTAAAAAAGTGAGAAGATAGTAATCAACAAATTAGGCACGTCAGGATTTAGGAATTTGGTTTGGTAAGCATTTATCGGACATTTGGAATTTAGTCCCATTGTGTTTGATGTAGACAATTTGGCGGGAGCAAAATCGTGTTTGTGTGAGGACGTGTAAACAACGAGGACCCCTTTGGTAGCTTTATTTGTGGTTCTTTATTCTATTGGTCTAGAGCATGGGGATACATTAGCACTAGTTCCATCCCTGGATTTAAAGAGTCATCCCTTTATGCATAATTCTAGTTTTGTGTATTCTTTAGGCTACTCCATGTTAGTCTTTTTGCAATATAACAAATCTTACTTATATAAAAATAAAAAATAAATAAATAAGAAGGAAAAAGGATTTAGGAACCATCAACTGTTTGATAAAAGAAATCTAGAACTAAGTGATTTTTCACAATTTCTACTTTGCCTTCATTGGAATAGAAACTTGGGATAGTGTCAAATAGTTTGCATATGTCATGCGTGGCATCATTGATCAGCTTGTAAAATGCAAGGTTTTCTACTAGTAAGCCGTATTATACAAGTTTCTTGAGCATAGACTAGACTTTACTCTGCAAGTTTCACATGATTGTTCTGCTTGTCTTCACTTTTAAACTAGGACTTTTCCTAGAAGTTTCCTCAGTGGCATACGATACAGTTTGCGGTCCCAGTAACCAAACAGTTGCATAAAAACTACAAGAAGTCAAAATTCTTCTTTAGTTCTTGGTATTTTCCATTTCAGAGAATATTTCTTGTATTTTGCAATGATGAAGTAGACAAGTAGTTTCACATGCTGGACCTTAGTAGCTGCATTTGAGTCTATGTTATATATTTGATCTAATCTTGAATCCAGAACATTGTAGTTTTTGCATGAGTCCAAGTTAAGACAAGCTAAACTCATTCCTTAAAACTGATATGCATAATTTAGATGTTGAGAACCTTCCTAACTGGTTTGGATTTCCTAATTCCTTGATTGACCTCCATCTTGGTGATAAACAGTTATTATTCAGGTACCTATATCCTTTATCCAATTCAATCTGTGTGCCTTTACTTGATATAGCGTTATATGAGTTTATTCATTTGGCTTTTTCAGCTCTCCTGAACATGCAAAGCATAAGAATTTCCGTTTTGAGGCATGTTAGGGTGAGTGGATCAGCTGAAAGTTGGTTGTTAGCTGAGAAACAGAATGTGCTCAAGCGACTAAGCCGCCAGATGTGCTCATCAACAGTAACTTGTCCTGATCAAATAATGGATCGAGTGATTGGACTGGTTAAGAAATTTGATAAAATTGATGCCTCTAAGGTAATGAATGGTATCCTATATTACTATAGACTGTATTATTTGTCCATCTTAAAAATGTTTTTAAACAATAAACCACTTTTTATGCTGTGTCTATTGTTTGCTTTGGTATATACAGAACCGTGCTTGTTCAATAATGTTCTATGTTTGACATAGATTTATTTTTAAAAGGGCTAACAGTTAGAGGGAATATGTTATTTTCACTTGACACTTGAAACAGGTTACTGAAACAGCGGATTTTCAGAAAGACTTAAGCCTGGACAGTTTAGACAGGGTAGAACTCGTAATGGCTTTTGAGCAAGAATTCTCCCTTGATATCCCTGACGAGAAAGCTGATAAGCTAACTTGCTGTGCTGATGTTGCAAAGTACATTGTTTCTGGAGCTGAGCAAAAGGTTGTGGAGGAGTCCTGATTGGTTTTTAAATTTGTAATGCATTCAAGATTTTACTGGTGGGTGCATCTGCCATGTTTTCTTCCCATTAATAAGTCTTGGGTGCAAAATTTCTCTGGTTGGTTTACATTGATGTTTCTTTAGAAATGTAATGATTGCAGAAAATCTAGAAACTCTTTATTCTCAAGTAATTCTCTTATTGATTCTACAACTCGATTATTTCTATTTCTTTTTTGGAAGAACTCTAATAGTATCATCCACATGGTATTTATCAGCTCATAGCTTGCTTTATGAGAACATACTGTACACACATGCTACATATGTTATTGTTTTCCTCTATACCTGTGCATCTTATACAACCGACAGAGAGGGATGAAACTCTTGTTAACTCAATGCTGTGACTAAAGCGCCATCCAAAATAATGAGCCATGGTTCTGATCCCTATCTGCTTATCAATTAGATATCTATCGTTGCATCTCTTTGTTACCATTCTTCTTCATGCATGCTTGCAAAGGTCTAGAAGTCAAATCCATGAATCTAATCGTTCCGGCACTGTAAGTACGGATGCCATTCCCAAGTGATAATAGTTTTAGTCCCTTTTGTTTCTTGACGTAAGTTGGTTGACAGGGTGAGTTCTTTGGTATTTTCAGAACTTTAACAGAACATTTTTGTTCCAAGTTGGGAATTGAATGAAGTTGGGAAGGAAGATCAAAAGTGAAATCTCCAAATTCATCTGTTCTAGCTTGTTCCCATCTTGATCTGCTCTTCTTTCCACTGTTATGGCAGTTAACACCGACCAAAGCACCTGCAGATTTTAAACCACATGATGGTGATAATGATGATTATAATGATGTGTGCACCCATAATCATGATGCATTGAAGAATGCACCTTGTCCTTGTGTGTGTGTGGGGCTTATGACAAGTGAAGGAAGGGAGATTTAAACCTAGTTCTTCTCATTTTGTAAATCTTACAAAATTACTAAGCTACAAGGTTCTTGACAATGCACATTATCTTAGTGTACAGAGGGCAAAGTTAAATATTTGTGTACAAAGGGCAAAGTTAAATATTGGGACCTTCGTTTATAAATCTCTTTCATTGGTCATAGTATACTGGGACCCAATATGTATGCTCAACTTTAATTTTATAATAATCTTATATTAAATTCAACTAATACATCCTTTTCAACTCCTACAAATTGAATGGTTGTTTTCAGAATAATTAATCCTTGACAAAAAATCATACATGCAAATTATGTTTATGCTTTTCATTTAGATGGGTGTTATTCTTTATTTTTTGAAAATTTATTGAAAGAGGCCCCTACGAATGTGGCTTCTTCATTTTATTCTTTATATTCTTTGGGAGAGGGAGGTGGTTGTTTTCAGCATAATTATATACATATCGAGAAATCATAAACTCAAAATAATGTTTCTGCTTTTCATTTAAATCAGAATTATTTTATGTGTCAGTATTTATTGAGAGATGTTGCTATTGATGTGGGATCTCCGTTTTTAAGTACACATTTTTTTGGCTTCTTTGGAAAAAGAAGAAAGAGAGGGAAGAGGGATATATCAAACTTCAAATTCTCATTCTCAATATTGTTCTATAACTATCGAATTTTAAAAAAGAAATAAAGAAAAAGAAAAAAACAAGAAAAAGAAAAAGAAATAAAGAAAAAGAAAAAGAAAAAGAAAGAGAAAGAAAAAGAAAAAGAGAGAAGAAGTAAGAAAAGAAAAGAAAGACACTGCAAATTACAACAATAAATGTTATAATTACTTATAAACCAATCCATGCATATGAAGATTCAACGTTAAACGCTTTAAAGAACCGTTCTCTGCACAATCTGGCGGAGCAAATTACTTGGGCACAAGCCTTTACTAAAATATGGAACTACCAAACTACTGGGTTTTAGTCGGGCTGGCATGTGACCTTAAGGAACACCCTAAATTATTACTATCATTATTAATATTTTGGAAGCAATAACAATTCAGTACAACAAGCACTCAAAACTCAGTAAACCTTAAAACATTTTTCAAGTACTTGCTCTATTTCATACTCCTACATCCTCTTATCCTAACATAAAATGCTAGGAAAAGATGTAAAATTTGCATTCTCTAACCAATATATAAAAAGCAACAGGAAATCATTGTAATATGATATGAGGACAAGCATGAAAAACATGAACTGAAGGAATTATACTAGAGAGTCAAAATTAACTAGCTTGTAGTGCATTAAATATCAAAGGTTCCAAGAAGTTTTGCTCATTAGCCTAATTTTCCATTATGTGACCTTCGAACAATACAAAAAGTTGTGATAAATATAACTTCACAAAGCACTAAAGCATACCATTTACAAGGGAAAGTATTAAAAGGAAGAGGAAGATTGTGATCAAATTATAACTCAAACATAGCATGCAATATAATGATCTTTTACTAACCTGATATGGGCCATTCAGTAAGTTGAGCTTCATGACCATGCAGGCAAGCCTGACAATGAACCGAACCAGTGACTAGCACGGTGGAGAGCTTCTCTTCTCCATATCCAGCCAAATGCACCATTTCTTCTTGGCTATTCAGTTCGAATATTGGGTCTTCCTCGATGTCGGTGGCCATTGAAGTTGCAGTGATCGTGAAGATCATGAAGCAAATTGTGAACATCACAATATTGTGGGAGCCGCAAAAGTTGCTCATCTTCTTTGTGTTTGTTTCTAAATACATGTAATATGTACGTTAGATTTGGGTACCAATAGATGAGACTCCACTCCACACCTTTGGTTTATATAAGGTTTTGTGTTATTATTATACCCTTGTAAGCAACATATATTACGACCATAAACTTTTTTGTTGTCGACATTTGAAGGTCAAGATTTCTTCCTTTTCACACTCATGTAAAATTACCTTTGTGTGCTTTTAAAAATAATTTGCTAATTAACTGTTTTACTTTCTTTTCCTTTATTTTATTGTATTTTATGGAATTCAGCCAAAAATTAGACTCGTATATTCGTATCTATTTGCCCCTTTAATATACAAATTAGTTCCATACATGATTTAGTCATCGATTGGCGATTGACAATGACAAAATTATTACCAATTCATTGACTTAGGGGTAATAGATATACAATGTTTTGGCCAATCTGTATGTTATGTTTGCATGTCTAGAAACAAGGAAGTTTAGATTATTGGTCTATTGACAACTAGCGAGGATTAGTGAAATTTGATTGGTGAGTGTTCGGTAAAATTTCGCAAAAATTTCAAGTATATGTTATGACTGCTTTACCTTTGAATTAATTTTGACACTTGGGTGAATAGATTGATTCAGGGAGCTACAATGAAAATTATTGCTAATAATCAAATAATAGCCAATTAATCGAAAATGGATGATCGTTATACAATGTTTTATCCAATCAATATGTGAAGTTTGCATGTCCGAACATAAGAGTTTGTGCTATGCAGAAAGGATTAGTACTGAAATTCAATTGATTAATGACTTGTAATTATTCTTTCATATTGGCTATAACTATGAACCAAAAAAAATGTCACGAAATTGTACAACATACTTGCATTAATTCCTTGAAGAGTGAAAAATAACATCTCTAGTTACAATTGCCTATAAAAATGGGTGAGGGCCATTTGAAATTCTCTTTTTCAATCATCTTATAAGATCCATTCGAAGATCTTTCTACGCATTGTCTCTAAGCAATTGACAACTTTTTTAATTGAGTAATACTTTGATATATTGATGATGTTTATGATAATAATTTTTCATGGAAATTAAAAACCATGACAATTTGAAGAATATTGGATTTCAATTAAGTACGTTGGAAATGAATTTTACATTTTATAATGCATGATATTTTAAATGAATTTACACTTACAAGAGGCTAATGGTGTTTTTGGTCATTTAGCAAAATAGTTAACACCCAAAACACATGATGATGACAATTCTGAAAATTAATATGAAAAAGAGGGATAGATTGGTCATTAAGTTCACTTGGTCCAGAAGGCAAATGAGATTTGGAAGTTGGAAGTTGGAAAGGAAGTTAAATGTAAGGTTGGTAGCCTACTCTTATCTCATACTTTAAAACAAAAAAAGAGTTTGTATAAGCAAAACAAATTCGTTTACCAAGCTTTAAGCACAGCCACGTCTTTGTAAGTTGTAACCTTGGCGGAGAAGCACAAGTTCTCTCTCTCTCTGCATTTTCAAGCCTGCCCCAACTATCCCTATCTGCAAAAGCACAATGTTATACAAACTTGTCATCTACGGATTTTTTGTATTTTCTTTCTCACTTCACAATGATCTAAATAGAGCATTTTAGTTACACGTAGCACCCATGCAGGAGGATAAAGCATGACTAATCAAGCTAAGGAACAAAAAATCTAGTCAAGTAGAACAACATTCTAACAAATAGGGAACAATAACTAAAAAGTTCTCATTCACAATTCATCCTTTTATCCACCTTTCAAAACATAAATATTTTAAGATGAAAGAGTTCTCTTGCATTGTAAAAGTTAAGAAACTTCATGAAACTGTTTCTAGTATAAAATAATTTTAACTTGACATCTGGGTGTTGTTCAGAAGTATTGGATTATACAAACAGACAAAACTAGCTAACATCTTAGTTAAGTGATTTTGGAAGGTTGTATGGCATTTGGTGGTGAAAATGAAATCCAAATTTCCAAAGTTCATCATTTATTTTCATGTTGTTTTCAATGGACAATGGGCCCATGTTTTTAAAATGTATAAAATAAAAATAAAAATTCTTGAAAACGCTCCTTTCTCTAAGAATTATTCAACATTAATTTTGAAAATAACACATCAAATGCAATATCTGGTTCTTAATTTCATTTCTTGCTTTCAAAAGTCAAAAAGGAGATTTTTTTTTTTCCACAAAAAATATCTATTAGAAGAGGTGAGACAAAGTTTTGATACCATATTAGAATTAATATTAAGATTAAGAATGAGAGAGAGAGGGAAAGAGAAAATAAAAAGCACATAGAAATTATAGGATTTAACCTAACAACCTACATCTGAAACGAAAGCTCTTAACTTTAATGGCTTGAATTGTGTGTTAGAAAAAAATTTATTAAAGTTTATATAGTAGATTAAACCATAAATTAACCCTAAGGTTACTTTACTTACACTACAAGTAGAATTTGGATTATGTAGATCCTAGTATAAGATCTTGGATTAGGATAATGCATTGTTTTCAAAATCGGACCATTCAAAGAACTGAAAAAGAGAGAGAGGTTCAAGTTATTTAAGGTAGGACCAAAATTCGATCGGGACAAACTGTGATGATGTCATAATAAATTTAGTAATTAAGGAAAATACAAATAAAGGTTTATTAAATTTGTAAATATTAGCAAAATTGACTAAACTTATCTAATAAAAATTGAAACAAACTTTCAAATAAATTTTCATGATATTATAACATTAATAAAAAAATAGTACAACATAAATAAGCATGAAAAAATATGTTAAAATAATCTTTCAAGTAGAAATTATTTTGATTAAATAAAAACAAATATTTTTACTTATCTATATATCTATATAAAACCGAAGCCTCTGCTGGTACCACAATTTTCCACGTCAGCACAATATTTAAAAAATAAAAAATAAAAATAAAAACATTATAACACCTCAAAACCCTAGCAACCTTACCCTTAAAACCCTAGCAACCTTACCCATCTCTCAAGTTAAGGAATATAAAGTCACAATTTCTGCAAACTCTCTCTCTCCAAACGTAAATATCAAATTCAACCCCTTTAATTTCTCTTTATATTTTTGAGGCTTTTATAGAGTTCTAGTGATTTATGCTGATTTTGTTTTTTTTGTGTGTGTGTATAGATGGTCATAATACTTCGGTATTCCAAGAAAATTTTGTGTTTTCGTTAATTGAAGGCCTTAGAGAGATAAGTGTTGCAGTTTGGAACAGCAATACAAAAGACGATTTCATTGGCAGCGGAAAGTAATTACTTTATCTCATATTTTTGTTTTTTGAATTGATTTTGTGTGCTTTTTAGACCCTTTTGGATCAATTTTGTTAATTGGGTGTTTTTTTTTTTTTTTTTTGATAGGGTCCAATTAGGGAAGGTTCTTTCAAAGGGTTACGACGACCGCACTTGGTATCTGTATACTAATAGTGGGGGGTAAGTGCTATAAATACTAACCCTTTTAAGTGTATAATCTGTTTCTAAAATTATCTATAATATTTTGTCCTCCGAAAATTTTATCTCTTTAATTTTATCTCTTTAATATTTTAGCAACCTTACCCCTCTCTCAAGTTAAGAAATATAAAGCCACAGTTTCTGCAAACTCTCTCTCTCCAAACGTAAATATCAAATTCAACCCCTTTAATTTCTCTTTATATTTTTGAGGCTTCTATAGAGTTATAGTGAGTTATGCTGATTTTTTTTTTTTTTTTTTTTTTTGTATAGATGGTCATAATACTCCGGTATTCCAAGAAAATTTTGTGTTTTCGTTAATTGAAGGCCTTAGAGAGATAAGTGTTGCAGTTTGGAACAGCAATACAAAAGACGATTTCATTGGCAGCGGAAAGTAATTACTTTGTTTCATATTTTTTTTTTGAATTGATTTTGTGTGCTTTTTAGACCCTTTTGGATCAATTTTGTTAATTGGGTGTTTTTTTTTTTTTTTTTTTTTTTTTTTTAGGGTCCAATTGGGAAAGGTTCTTTCAAAGGGTTACGACGACCGCACTTGGTATCTGTATACTAATAGTGGGGGGTAAGTGCTATAAATTACTAACCCTTGTAAGTGTATAATCTGTTTCTAAAATTATCTATAATATTTTGTCCTCCGAAAATTTTATCTCTTTAATATTTTAACAACCTTACCCCTCTCTTAAGTTAAGAAATATAAAGCCACAGTTTCTGCAAACTCTCTCTCTCCAAACGTAAATATCAAATTCAACCCCTTTAATTTCTCTTTATATTTTTGAGGCTTCTATAAAGTTATAGTGAGTTATGCTGATTTTGTTTTTTTTTTTTTTGTGTGTATAGATGGTCATAATACTCCGGTATTCCAAGAAAAGTTTGTGTTTTCGTTAATTGAAGGCCTTAGAGAGATAAGTGTTGCAGTTTGGAACAGCAATACAAAAGACGATTTCATTGGCAGCGGTAAGTAATTACTTTGTCTCATATTTTTGTTTTTTGAATTGATTTTGTGTGCATTTTAGACCCTTTGGATCAATTTTGTTAATTGGGTGTTTTTTTTTTTTTTTTTTGATAGGGTCCAATTGGAGAAGGTTCTTTCAAAGGGTTACAACGACTGCACTTGGTATCTGTATACTAATAGTGGGGGGTAAGTGCTATAAATTACTAACCCTTTTAAGTGTATAATCTGTTTCTAAAATTATCTATAATATTTTGTCCTCCGAAAATTTTATCTCTTTAATATTTTAGCAACCTTACCCCTCTCTCAAGTTAAGAAATATAAAGCCACAGTTTCTGCAAACTCTCTCTCTCCAAACGTAAATATCAAATTCAACCCCTTTAATTTCTTTTTATATTTTTGAGGCTTCTATAGAGTTATAGTGAGTTATGCTGATTTTGTTTTTTTGTGTGTGTGTATAGATGGTCATAATACTCCGGTATTCCAAGAAAAATTTGTGTTTTCGTTAATTGAAGGTCTTAGAGAGATAAGTGTTGTAGTTTGGAACAGTAATACATAAGACGATTTCATTGGCAGCGAAAAGTAATTACTTTGTCTCATATTTTTGTTTTTTGAATTGATTTTGTGTGCTTTTTAGACCCTTTTGGATCAATTTTGTTAATTAGGTGTTTTTTTTTTTGATAGGGTCCAATTAGGGAAGGTTCTTTCAAAGGGTTATGACGACCGCACTTGGTATCTGTATACTAATAGTGGGGGGTAAGTGTTGTAAACTACTAACCCTTTTAAGTGTATAATCTGTTTCTAAAATTATCTATAATATTTTGTCCTCCGAAAATTTTATCTCTTTGATTTTATTATATTGTGTTTCTTAAGTTATAGACAGATTTTCTTTGTTTTTTATTTTTAATAATAAATCATTTTATTGCAATACCGATAATTGTTTGAGAAATCCAATATGTTCATATCTCTATAGAATAGAGAATAGTAGAAGCCAATTTTGTTACAACTATTTAAATTGAGTTGATTTAATTCCGTACAATTACAAAGTATAGCATGAAAGATAATGGAATTAATTGTTGTAATTTTTATTTTCTTTCCATGTTTTGAATTTCCATGTTTTTATTGTTGATGAGAAATTAAGGCTCAGTTGCACAATATGTGTAAATTCTTCAGAAAGGTACTTTAAATAGTAAATCAATGTGTCTCTTACATTTGGGTATTAGTTAGAATTATTTTCAAATGATTGTACCAATAAAAGTGAATGTGTATAAATTTTGTTTAACTATCTCGTGCATCGCACGGGTTAGCGACTAGTTTTAGTAAATTCCCATGCAAAGACATTGTACTTAAATCACAAGCAAATTTATTAAAGTAAACTAATTTATTAATATTTAATAAATTAAGAGAGAGGTGGTCAATATAATAAGTTGAAAAACTATAAATTATGTAAATCTAAAATCAATATAATAATACTTCACAGTTGTTCACAAAGAGCCTAAGTGGTGTGTTGTTTATAATGTCTACCTTGGCCTTGGTTCTTAAATGAGGCTTGAGATCTCAGGTTCTGCTCCTAATAGCTCTCTATTACAATGATAGTCTCATGAAGGCTTGAGGGGCAAATTTAATGGAAAAAGGCTTAGACTTTCATGAAGTTCAAAACTTCTAACCATAAAAATGTCTCTTTGATATTCAAGACTCTAAATGAAACGTAAAGCTAGAAGCTTTTGATTGCAAAAAGAGAGTTTTAATAAATAAAAAAAATGGAAACTTTAGGCTTAAACATATTTTTTACACAAATCTTCAAGCTTCATCCATGGTGGAAAATGGTGTGTAAGCATAGAGGGCTTAACATAGCATAGACATAATATATAACATGCTAAACAATATGAACATAGATAAAACAAACAATAAATACACAAATGTCACATAAACAAGCATGGGGCTCCATGTCCAAAAGCATAGAAGATGGAAGCTTCAAGTTCTTGAACATGGAGAAACCCCTTATTCTAAAAAGATAAAGATGAAGAAGATAAGATTAGAAAGACATTTATAGCTCCCTATTCTTTTAAAAGAGGCTTGACGTCTCAAGTTCTATTTTATTGAATCCCATATTTGATTAAGGTTTGAGGCAAAAATAAATAAATAAATAAATAAATAAATAAAAAGTTTCAATTACAAGAAGGCAACAATGATAAATATAATACAAGATAACAACAATAACAGCGTTGCAACATGAATTTAAATCCATTTTATGTTCCTTGTGAAATAACATCAACACCATGGCAGCCCCGTGTGGGTACACAACCATTAAATGAGGCTTGAGTTCTGAGGTTCTATTTTATTGAATCTCATATTTGGTTAAGGTTTGAGTAAAAATAAATAAATAAAAAGTTGCAATTACAAGAAGGCAACAATGATAATATAATACAAGATAACAACAAAAGCGTAGCAATATGAAATTAGATCCATTTTATGTGCCTTGTGAAATAAACATCAACATCATGGCAGTCCAGCGTGGGGGCACAACCTAGGCCGTGGCAAGCTCGCCTACACACTACCTAGGCCATGGCACACACGCGTGCACGTAGCTAAGGCCATGGCCGTGGGCGGGCTACCAAGGCCATGGCATGCCCTTGGGACCCCTCGAAGGCCATGGCAACACTTGGGGGGCACGTTGCTGCCAAGACCAGATAACCTCTTCAGACATCTCCTACTCTTTTCCCCTTAAAGGGTGCTTAGGAATGAATCCTGCCTTGCACTAGGAAACATAGATTTGTTAAGGAAACATAATGGCCTTTTTTAGGGCAAATCTTCAAATCGTGTCATGATTTTTTGCACACATGTTAAGAAAAATCCAACCTTGAAGTAGAAATATTTTCAAGACCAAATTCAACATATGTGTGTATGTACATACATAAGCCTCGCGTCCATGTTGCCAAAGCCATGGTAGCCCAACATTGGCACGTAGCCCAAGCCATGCCTGTGTGCACGCTACTTAGGCCATGACAGTCATCATGGGCACGCAATCAAGGCCATGACATGCTTGCGTGAATGTTGCTTAGGCCATGGCAAGCCAGCATGGGCATACAGCCAAGGCCATGGCATGCACCATGGGTGGGTTGCCAAGGCTATGGCATGCCTTTACAACCCCTCGAAGGCCATGGCAGCACTTGGGGGGCACGCTACTGCCAAGGCCAGATAACCTCTTCAGACACCTCCTAATCTTCCTCCCTTAAAGAGCACTTAGGAACAAATCTTGCCTGGCACCAAGAAACATTGATTTATTGAGAAAACATAATGACCTTTTTTAGGGAAAATATTTGAATCTTGATCTAATTTTTTGCACACATGCTAAGTAAAATCCAACCTTTAAGTAGGAAAATTTTCAAGGCCAGATTCAACATTTTTTTTTAATGATTTTTGGAAGTTGAAAGTTAGGAAAAATCATAAAAATTAGAAAAACTGTCGGAATGCCCATCCAATTGTTGGAAACCCCCCACTAAAATTATAGAATAAATTTAGGAACATAATTTGGAAAAAGGCACGAGCCAATTTGGCTGGGAGTGGGAATAGGCGATGTAGCATGCATGTGGGCATGCCCAAATAATCTCCTTTGGGCATACTCACATGCCCATGGTAGCTAGCCCTATATGTACCCTGCCAAGTCCATGGCATGCCCAAATAACCTCCTTTAGTCATGCTGGTCTATCTAAATAACCTCTTTTGGGCATCCCAACATGCCCAAATAACCTCATTTAAGCATGCTGCATGCCCATGGTAGCCCCCCTTGGATCACCTTGTGAAATAAACATCAACGCCATAAATTTTGATATAGTGATATATCCAACATAAAAAGAAAAATTATACAAAAATCCCAAAAATAATAAAAAGTTCTAATAATTACAAACTAGTCTACAAAGAGCTGTGGAGGATCCACATGACCTTTTTGTGCCTGATAATCATAAAACATATTCATTGCTAAAATATCACGAAGTGTTAACCATTTAGTAGTAACTTGAAAGCATGTAATCCTATCTTGAGAATTAATTATGCTTTCTTCCATGTTGATCCTGTTTTCTTCCATTGTAAAGCAGGATCAACAAATTGTTGGACTTAAACGAAATAATGAAGTTTAAAAGATGCATAGATAATATAATTTGTGTTTTGATGCTGAAAAAAGATGGTGTGTGCAATATACTCCACTGCTTTTTTAACAATCCAAAATGACGAAGATAAATAGCTCTATGTAATTATCTAGAATTTTTAGGTCCAATCATTTAGGTGGTATATAGCTCCTACTTATCAAAAAAAAGAAGGGTGGTATATAGTTCCACAATTAGGATCTAAAAAGCCTGGACCATTAGGATATCATGCATGCCCAAGGTAGTAATCATGTATAATAAAAAGTAACAAAATACCAATCTATATAACAGTAGAGCATAAGTTAATCAACTCATATGGTCATATATGTACTGTTTATATATTACCATTTGGAATAATGAGTAAGACTTAGGTACAGTACTTAGGTACTATTCCTTAGATTTTCCTTTTAAGATTCTGCGATGTGGATTTTTTCTCATGAGATAAAAGTATATTATTTAGTTAAATAGCTACATGGCTGAATCTTAAGAAAGGAACTTAAAGAACAGCACCTAAAGTACTGTATCTAAGTTTTGTCTTGGAACAATATAACAACTACTCCCACCTAAAGCATTTCGAAGAACCTTTAATCAAATGCAAAACTCTCCGACCCAGAAAATACATAAACAAATTTTAGATCTGGATCACACACTCCTACCAAATTAGTAGAAAGGTTACCCTTTCTTTCCAATATCTAGGTTGGTCATCAACCTACGTAGTTACTAGAATGAGTTCCATCAAATGCTCTAAGATAAATCTGAAGGTTAATAATAACAAATTTAAATAAGTACCAATGAGAAAATTAAAATAAAATATTTAACTTTTTTTTTTCTTCTAATTTTGTATGTACCTCAACCCATTTCCACTTGTCATAAAATATTATATTTGATACCAAGAGCAGATGATGGGATTCACAAATTCATATGTTTTTTTTTTCTTTTTTTTTTAATACATTAATAATTAGGGGTGTGGGGATTTGAATTTTGAATATCGTTGTTGAAAGCACCAAGAAGTGCTAGTTAAGCTATAAAATTCTTAGCCAAATTCATAGGGTTTAATAACTGAAAAATGTGTTACGAAGTCGAACCTACTTGTTCAAACCATTTTATTTTGAGAATATTTTTTCTTATAGCCCCCATATTTAAAGGGAAATCTACAATAAAATTTTTAAAAAATTTTATAATATGGTACTTTTACTTATGCTAGTAACAGAGTTACACACGATAGCAGCTTTAATTTGTAATAATGGTTAGCAATTCAATTCAAGCTCATAAACAATAACTCCAAAGTTTTCGAATTTTTTTATATAAAATAAATAGTGTCTACGTCAAATTCAATAATAGGTTTTGCCATAGACATATTATACACAGTCCTACATGATAACAATTTTTTCAAATTGGCTAATAACTACCTATCAAAAATCAATTCGCTAATAACTCATGTCAAGGGTGTGTTTGGATAGAACTTATTTTGCTGAAACTAAAAATTGAAAACTGAAAACACTGTAGCAAAATAATTTTTAAATGTGTGAATAGTATCGTGAGACCCATTTTTAATGAAAAAATTGATAAAAAATAAAATTTGTGGGTTCATGAACAGTGCACGGATGCACTGTTCATGAAATACTGGTCAAATGTTGCGGCTACTGTTCATGTACAGTACATGAACAGTAGCCGCTTGTGAGGGAGAAAACGCGTGGAAAAAAAAAAAAAAAGGAGAAAACAAATAAACGCAACGCAGCAAACGCAACATTTCTATCCAAACATTACCCAAATCCCTTTTGTTTATATTATACACTGATATCCCAAACACATTGAAAGCAGCATAGAAGGGTACTTTGGGGAGTGCAGCTAACCCACCATTCCGCTAAAACCAATCCAATTCAATCTAACTCAAGGGATTGGGTTGGGTTGGTTTTTAGAGGGTTGATGGGTTGGGTTGGGTTGCCAATTTTTTTATTATTATTTTTTTTTTACAATAGGTTGGGTTGAATTGCCAAAAAAAAAAAAAATTTATAACGGTTTTGAGTCTAGTACAAGTCAAGAGATTCACAAATCTGCTTACTTGATCCAACCCACATATATTTAATACATATTTAAAATTTTATAAATTTATTGTTATTTGTGTTGGTTTAATGCACTAATAAAATAGTTTATGTTAGTTTGATGCTATGTTCAGGTTTGATTAACAAACATTAATAAAATTATAAATCTACTATTCCTTATGTTGATAATCTTATAAATAGGTTGTTCTAATATAATACTTAATTCTTTTTTTTTTAAAAGTAAACTATCTAATTCATGGGTCCAACTCCAACTTGATCCATGTGAATTGGGTTGGGTTTTTTTTTTCCAATCCAACCATGGTGGATTAGGTTGGGTTTGGATTGTGAAAATCTCTCAAACCGACTCATATACACCCATGCATCTATCTATGGATTGTTTGGATTAGGGGTTCTAATGTTCTATACGATAGTTGAAACCTTATACCAACAAGAAGGGGAAGACCAAAAAACAAAAAAGAACAACTTTGTTGCTCTATGTCCTACTAAATAATACATCAGTTGAGTTGCAGGCCCAAACGTGGGGCTATGCCAATATTAATTATTGGATATAAAGGTTAGAAAAGGTGAGTTGGTAATGACCAGTGCAGTGACCACCATACGGTGCTACGGGGTGATCTCCAGTCAAATAGAAAGTGGTGCGACCCACCACACCCAGTGATGCTCAAGCAATGTCAGTAGGGGCTCTACCAACTTAAGCCTTTTTCTTTACTATAAATTTGCTTTACCACAGGCATTAAGTCTCTTAATAATAAGATTCCAACCTATAGCTTCTTTTTGTTATCTCTAATCATCTAAATTATCTTAGAACCCTGCCTCTATAACTTTACACCTTTTTGTTTCTTCTTTCTTTGTGATCTAACAGATACTTTAACAAACAGAATGCATATTGGGAAGGCCTAAAATATAGGAAAAGAGTTTTAGACATTGGCCACTTGTCTTGTACTGAAACATGACCTTAAAAACATGGGGAAAAAAATGTTTAAATTACTATCAATTTTGTTAAAAAATATTCATAAACTAACATGATAATGCATGTCCTTTATATAATTTTCCGTTAGAGATATATTAACTCAATAGTATAAGTTCAAGCTTAGTCTTACTTTTTGTGTAAGCTAAGTCTCCCACTTGTATTAGAAATCTGTTAATCATTGTTGGTATATGGTTAGTGTTTCTTCCATGGACATAAGCCATCAGACTGAACTATGTAACTCTTTATATTTTTGTTTTACTTTATTTATACTTCATCTTCCATATATATTTTAGGATAACATATAGTATTAGAGCTAATAGTCAACAATATAATAAATAAATAAATATTTAAATATTCTTTTGTAAATTTTGACACAAAGTAATGAAATAATGAACTTTTTGACAAATAATTAGTTCTTTATATCTTTTGCTAAACTGAATCACTGTTGGTTGTTGCAGATAAAACACACCACTTTGTAAAGTGGAACCCCTGCGTGCTTCCAACATCGGAACATGGCCAATAGAATCATTGTAAAAACCATTAAATTATGAATTAATGAGGTGGTGCACCCTTAATTAAGCAAAGTGATGAAGTGGCCCCAATCCTAATCATCAATGAGCCCACGTAGCATGTTTTAACATCAAGGGGAGGACCCCACAAATTCATTGCTTATTGCTTAAGATCAGAACCGGCCAAAGTGGACAATTAAGTAAAAAAGTCCTAGACTATTCAGGCCATTGGATGATCATATAGGTTATTTTCTATCGAATATTTGATCCTAAGTCTAGGATTTGACAGAAGGTCCCACAATGAATTAACCAATTAGACATCATCAATTTGTAAGGATGACGAAATAAGTTCACTGGATAACATGGCAGCTTGCCAACAACACTGGCTTGAGAAGGTTGAGCCCTCACAATATGTCATATGTGGTTGCAGCTTCCAGGCAGGAGTTTTCGTACTAATTCACATGATAGTTGAGTTATGTGAATAGTGATGTTTCAACGGATATGTTGTATCCATAATAATAGTATTATTAATGTCTCGATAGTACATGTGGTATTATCTATTGTCATCATCAGGCGTATTGACGACTCGATCCACGTCGAAAACCCACTTTTTCTTTTTCTTTTTTCTATATAAAAAAAAAAAAAAAAGAAGTAATATACATTGCTTCCATATAGTTCCAATCCACCTCTTCTAGAAGAAGAAGTGAAATCCCAAAATTTCTCTTTAATAGAAGGATTCTTATAGACAAAGCTCAAAAATAAATGAGAACTTCCAATACGCATTTTATAGGTTAGTCCTTTCTCTCATACTGTTACGTATAATATTTTTGGCTAAGTGGAGTGCAAAGGATATGCATTCTAGTTTTTGAACTCAATCTTAGTTATCACCTCATATATTTATGCACTCATTGTGATTCGAACTCACAATCTTATCACCTCATATGCAGGGAAGAATAAATGTCATTAGACAAAATTATAACTTATAAGACAGTGTTTTTGCTTCCAAAAAGTATTGTTACTAATTACAAGATAGTGTTATTATTATTATTTTTTTAGAGATAATTACAACATGCTGCTAGTTCCGCAGTTCAAACAATTTTCTCCTTAGACCCCCAAACACTTTGTATATAGGGATGTATCAATTCAATTATAAAGTCTTTGGTTCAAGATAGTGTTATTAAGCTTAAGGAACGTTGGTCTATTATTATTTTTTATTTGGGGAGTTTTGTAAATGCATGATAGATATCATATGATTTTGGATTCTCTAAGCTGAGCAACGAAATCACCGGTATAACTTGTTCAGTAAAGAAACAATATATTTATCACTAGTGAAGCTAAGAAATTCAATAAGTATTCTTTTCCATAATTAAGTGCTTTAATTTCACTAAATCATTGCATAAATATCACAAACTTCGCCTAACTATTAAGTTAATAAAACTAATCATGGTAACTTGTCATTATAAAACTTTATACCTCATTTTTCGTCCAATATAAATGAACTCTTACGTACCTTTTTAAAATAATTAATTGATTAGGGAATGATTAACAATTATGATTTGCAATTGCACCATTAGGAATTATATTCTATTTTTCTTTTTCTTTTTCTTTTTTTTTTTTTTTTTTCCATGCAACCAGCTTTGGCTTAAAAGATAGTCTAGGTAGAGGCCAGAGCCAAGCTGAGCCAACCAAACTAAAGGCCTGGATCACGTGCTAAAACCTCAAACAGAACCAGATATCCTCTCCTCCATCTCCATCCAACGGCACATCCCATGTCCACGTGTCATAATCTTATCATAAAAATGAACGGTCCAATACCATCCCACCTGTCAAATTGGATTTAATATTTAATCCAACATTAATACCATAATTAAACTTAAAATATCCCCCCTATACCTACAAAGTCACAAATCCACTACAGCCCACCCTTAAAAAAATCCACCTATATTCAACATTCCCAGTTCAGCTTTCTCACTAAAACCCTAAACCAAACTATAATCTAAACACTCAGTCACACATATATATTCTATTCATGCAGTACAGTTTCTCTCTTTCTTTCTCTTTCTCTTTTGCTTTTTGGTGACATTTAGGCCCAACTTATTAGTTTTGTGTATATATAGAATCAACCTCAAGAAGTTTGTATTTGTTTGATATATATATTCTGGGCTAACCACTACTAGCTAGTTGGGTGTGTGTGAAAGTGTTCATATATGGCTGACTCAGACAATGATTCTGGAGGGCAAAACAACACAAACTTGTCACCGAGAGAGCAAGACAGGTTTTTGCCAATAGCAAACGTGAGTAGGATCATGAAGAAAGCCTTACCAGCCAACGCAAAGATCTCAAAGGAAGCTAAAGAGACTGTACAAGAGTGTGTGTCTGAGTTCATTAGCTTCATCACTGGGGAGGCTTCTGATAAGTGTCAGAGAGAGAAGAGGAAGACAATCAACGGTGATGATCTTCTGTGGGCCATGACTACACTTGGGTTTGAAGAGTATGTTGAGCCTTTGAAGATTTATCTGCAGAAGTTTAGAGAAATGGAAGGAGAGAGAAGTACAGCTGCCATGGGAGGAAGACCTGGAGATAGTAGAGATGGTATTGGAGATGGTAGTACTACTGTTGTTGGGAATAGTGGGAATTCTGGGGGTGGGATATTGTATGGTGGGGTACAGTCAACTATGATGATGATGGGCCATAATCATCATCAGCAGCAGCATAACTATCATCAGAACAATTATCATCAGGGCCATATGTATGGATCTGGTAGTGCTAGTGGAGCCTCTTCTGGAAGGCCAAGGTAGGTTTTTGTTAATGGTCTATTTGGATGGAGAGGGGAAGGAAAGAGAGTGGAGGGGAGTAGAATAGAATTGGTTAAAAATAAGTTAATTTGGTGTTAAATCTATTCCTCCTCCCTCCCCTCAAACCAAACAAACCATAAGTGTTTGAAGAATATGATTTTGTTGTTTTCTTGGTTTGTATAATGGAATGGTGTTGTTGATTCTATTTGCTTTATAGTGTGGATTGTGGATGATTATGATGGTATGCTTGTTTTCTTTTCTTTTTTCTATATAATTTGTTTTGTTTTCTCACTGTGCCTTTAATTAGGAGATTGCTTGTGTGAAGCTAATGCAGGAGTTTTTGGGGGAAGAATTAAGAAAGATAGATAAAATGCCTAACCACATTAACACTAGGATATTGTCACTCTTGTTAGATCTTCCCATTGAGCATTGTAAATTGCAATGACTCCATATCAATCATATTTGTGGTAAATTTTAATAGTTTTCTTTGCTATATATAATTCCTAGCAAAGTGATTTTCTTTTTTAGATAAGCAAGTGATGGTTTAGTTCATAATTCATATATATATATATATATATGTATGTATGTGTATATATATATATAGGTTTTGTTTATTATTTTCAAACTTCATAATTCAAATTTAAGGTAGAATATATATATAGTATAACACCTTTTGGCTTGAGAATACAGATATGCAGTTCAGCAAAATCTATCATAACAAAGCCTATTTATGGGGTCGGTGATCAGTACACAAGAAATGGATAGAAGGACCGGTTAGAGTTAGTTGTTTGAGTGAGTAATGTAGATCCTATTTTGCTACTATACTTGTCGACTGCTTTGTTTATATATCTAGCGATTACCCCTCATAGGAAAAGAGATCGACGAAGCATCTTTATTTCCATTTGAATTTGGCTAGTTCCAACTTAATAGTTTTCACTACTTTTTCTCTATGAATAATTGTCTCCATATATGTAGTTACCAAAAAAACAGTTGTCTCTATATATTTGTATCAGTTTAATCCTAATTACCCTATACTTGGATAAGGTAGATGGGGGGGTGGGGAGAGGAGTCCTCCTCCTTTACCTCTCCTCTATTTATTTTTCTTTAGAAAAAGATTGCCTCCATTTGAAATATATCACTTTCATGATATAGCTTTGATATTAAAACTCTAATAATAATAATACTATAAACACAATAAATATTTACAACTTTTTTTACAAGTTATTGAGATAAGAAATTGTGTTCAATGCGATATCTCTTCCATTGGACTATTAACATAAATTTATTGTACATTAATCACAATTTATCAAATTAATAATTATGAAAAAATATTGTAAAATTTGTTGTGTCATTAGACTTATTGAAAATCTAAAAGTGCAATTAGTGTTATATGACTTATATCATTCAAAAATTTAAATGAATTCATATCATGTACACCGTTGAAAATCTTAACTTTGCAACGTATCCTCTTTATTTCAAGTATGAAGATGATCTCTTTGTTTCGGACCTATAAATTAGGGATAATTGCAATCATTTCTGCCTTTTCATTTCAAAATAAAATGCCCAATTGTCAACTTTTTGAGTGGTTGACAAAATGTACGAAACAGGTTTGTCCATAACCCCTGGTCAGAGTTCAATGTATAATTGATAAAAATGATTAGCATATAAAAGAACAATATTGCTGTCAATGCTCCAATTGGCTTTGTTGTTTAGTATTGGGAGGTCGGGCCTTTTGCAGAGAATCAAGGGGCGGTGTGGTACTTTGAATATTAAGGTCCAGAGTTACAAACTTTCTTCTTCTTTTTTTTTTTTCTTTTTTTTGAGAAGAGAGTTACAAACTTTCAACATTTATATGATATCTATCATAAAACTGTGGCAAATATATGGTCATTAGTCGTTACTCCTTATAGCAACCCAAAGGTTCAAAAAATCTTTTGGCTCAAACTTTGTCATAATGGATGAGGAATTTGAATTAAAAAGAAGAACAGCATTCATTAGTGCTCTAAAAGTCCATGATAGCTAGCTAGCTTAATCCTTAGCCTTCCCCCTACCCACTGGTTTTGTTAAATATTTTTAATAGCTACTGAAAAAGATACAGTGTTAGTTACACACGGTGCCTTTAATGGCTATCTTGCTAGCTACTCATCCTGCGAGTTCAAGCCTGCAATCAAGAGTTAAGGTTTGGTGCTAGGCTTTATCAAAATAAAACGCCCACATTTGCAGTTGCTCTTACCACTAACTGATCTTTTCCTCATTATGTGTGTGTGTGAGAATATCTTGCTAATGAAGCTCTAGATAAAACCACGCATCCACTCCAAGTAAGAGCAAATATAGATTTAGTTTGTGAGTTCAAGACTAATCAGGTGCAAAGTAATGATTATCATACATTTGTTATTGTACACTACGTATATACTCTAATTAAAATCGTTTTTTAAAAACACAATTTCAAAGAAAGTGTATATAGAATGTACAATAACAAGTGTTTAACAAGATTTTCCCTCAGTAGTGTGTGCAATTATCGGTAACAAAAAGTAACTGAAAATACTAAGGATAAATGGTTGTATATCATTGGATGCTTTTCAAATGACACTCTTAACTCCTTTCTACATGGCAAGAGTGCTGCAGCTAGCAGGAGGCAGATACAGTTTGCACTGTCCTTGAGGAAAAAGGGAGGTGATAATGATGTGTTGACAGCTTTTAGCTTTAGCCTTTAGGTGTTTCATGGCCTGGCGTTGTCTACATCAAAAGTCGGTGGTTTTAATCGTATGCCATAGGTAATTGATAAAGTTTCTCAAGTAGGAGATTTTTCAAACTACAATTCAAAGCGACCAAAAAAAAAAAAAATTCAGGACTTATTTCACCATTGTTGAGATAATAAAGTATAATTGGTGTACATAACTGGAATGAAATGCCATGAAAACAATATTATACCAATCACAACTTAATTATTGCTTTAAAAAATAAAGAAAATAGTTGTGGATTCCAGTTAACTCAACTGGTAAAATTTTTTATGGTTGTATAAGAGATCTAGAGTTCAATCTCCGCCTACACCAAAAACTGATTGGTATCTTGGTCTGATAATAAAGAACTATCATCAGGAATAGATGTCATAAGTTAAAACTCTCTCAAAAAAAAATAAAGAAAATAGTTGTGAGTTATAGCAATGTTATTTTTCAAATTCATTAGCTTGTCAAAAGCTGTAATAGCATTTTCATTTTTACAAAAATATCTCATTCAAAATACGCTACTGCTGCATTTTAATAAGCCAAGTGAGATCGTTGACAACTTGACATAGATGTGTAGTAAACAACTTTTTGGGTCTCATTAATGGTTGAGAACGACCAGTGACTACAGAGAATATAGAGTTAGAATCATTCATGTGGTTAAGCTTGAGTCCATCCGCCTAGTGATGCATAACTTGCCACGGTATTCTTATCAGAAACCAGCCTACTAGATTCAGTTGATAAAATAAATTTACTTCAATGTATACCAAAGATATTTTACATATAGGTATAGCCAACTCCAAAAGGAAAAATATTGCCCAATATATTCAATGCTCTAGCTGCTACTTGAACCCAATATTGAATTGGGTTCCAGCTTTCATTTCTTTTATTCAAAGAGAAGGACATGTGTCCAGTGGCAGTTAGCTGCTACTTGAACCCAACATTGAACTGGGTTCCAGCTTTCATTTCTTTTATTCAAAGGGAAGGGTTTGTATACAGTGGCAGTTGCCACTGTGGACACATGTCCGAAATCCAACATGGTAACTACCATTAGACACAAGCCGCACCCTTATTCAAATAGCATATGGAGATTTGGTTTATAGTTGCAGGCAACTTAATGGATATTCTTAGTGTACATTTGGATACCGCTTATTTTGTTAAAAACTGAAAATAATAAAAAAATAATTTCTAGTTACTATTTATTATTGTTCACTACTGTTCAGCACTGTTCATTGGCCTAAATACACTGTTCATGTCTCATGAACAATGCATTAAGCGCTAGTAAAAAAAAAGGCGAAACGTGGGCATGAGAGACGCTATCCAAACAAAGCTTTAGTAGGATTGCAATGAAATGTATATAACAAAGCCCCTCAACAATGACAGTTTCTCCTTCGATATATATATATATATATATATATTTTTTTTTTTTAGAGAGAGAGTTTCAACTTATGGCGTCCGCTCCTGATTATAGCTCTTTATCATCAGACCAAAACACCAATCAGTTTTTGGTGTAGGCACGGATTGAATCTCAGATCTCTTATACAACCATCAGAAACTTTACCAGTTGAGCTAACTGAAACCCACTTTTTCGGTATTTGTTAATTCTACTGTCCATGGATGGAATAAGAAATCAACTTTGAAACAACTACAAAATCCAATGCAACTTTATTATCATCACTTCTATATTGTATAACAACCAAAATTCAGCTTGAAGCTATCATCTTTTCACATTTTTGAAAGAAAGATGATAAGCAACAAATTATTTGTTTTAATGTTTGGCTTCCCCTCATGTAGAGCAGCATCATTCACATAATGAATAAATAATACATGTAGACTTCTAGAAATAGAATTATAGAATTAAATCCCTGTAAGAGAAAAATTCCAGGGGCTGACAAACATCTTAGTCCCTATTGAGGCCTGGCCTACTCAAGTACAAATAGGCCCTTTTTTTATCAGAAGAACTTGATGTTCTTGGCATAGGAGTTGCAGTTGGCACTGGAGAAAGCCCAGGATACACCCCATCAATCTTCGCCAAGCATATTTCAATAAGATACTTTGTGAGTTCATGGTTTTGGACAAATGGTTGTGCTACGTACTCCGTGATTGGCATCCACTGCAGGCAAAACGTGTGAGTAGTGTTTGTCAGTTAGAGCAGATGCTAGGTTTTGAATTTAATTCTTTTCTATGTTAAATTTACGCAACACTAAAATCGAAAATATTTGATATATTGGACTAGTTTCAGGCTTCAGGTACGTTATCTTTGATGTGTAGTACAGAAAATCTTTATCAAAGGGGAATAGAATATAGAGTTAAGAGGTGGGCATGTTAGTTGATGCCATGATAACATGGTATTATACTACGATTAGCGGGGGGGAAGCAAGCATTTCTTTTCTTTGAGAATGGATGCTTCCATACCCATGTCGAGTGAAAAATATTTTTTTCTTGTCTTCTACTTTGATTAAAAATTACCTGAGCTGCCGCTATCTCTGAATCCTGTTTCTGGATGTCAAAAGAAAGAGGTTGCAGCATGCACACAAAAAATAAATCCGACTTCTGAAAGAATGCCTGGTGGCTTTGTCTGTAAATCATGTCAAAGAGTGATTAATTAATGAAAAAAAATATGACGCAAAAAAAAAAAAAAAAAAAAAAAAAAAAAAAAACAATAAGACAGAGATGAAGAACAAGATTAATATCCTTGTCTTGAACACAGGAACTTTGGGAACGTCATGGATGTTTACTAATTAGTACTTTGTAGCAAGTATGAAGGGCAAAGAGAGCACATAGTTTCCTTTAAGATGGAGGAGCATTAGTGTAGTGTTCTGTTATCCAAACCTATACAGACATGACGCACATGACTACAATAAAGACCGTGGCCTGGCTATGAGGAGATAGAGGCAGAAGTTTGGCCAAGTTCGGGGATTCTAGCAAGGACAACTTACCACCTAGACACATAGAATATATTACCGTAAAATGAACAAACACAAAATTATCTGATTTTAAGCAAATTCCATACCTAAATGCTAGTACTTCCACAAATTTTGAGTCCACCTGAAGCAGCAGAAATCCCAGAAACATTAGAAATAAAATTATACCAATAAACTAGTATTCACAAGGCTTAAGCATCTGATATTTGTAATAACTAGAAATGAATTGAATATCAAATTCATGCAATTGTCACTTACTCCTGTCTCTTCTTTAACTTCTCTTACTGCAGCATCAAAGATATCTTCCCCCTTGGAGATGATAAAGTTCAATAAGCAGAGAATATACACAATACATCGTTCTACAATTTACAAATAACAAGAGGAGCTCAGCTTTATGCACTTACCTCTTCAATAACTCCCGTAGGGAACTTCCAGACACCTGTTCCCCGGAAAATTCCACTGTTTTCTTGGACCACTAACACCTAAAAAAAAAATTGAAAACAAGAACTATAATACATGACTCCAGAGTCATAGAATGTAATTCTCTCAATTTGAGTACGCAATATAATGAACCCGGGTCTGTTGCATTACTTCAGAAGCAAGAAGCATAAGTGCTTGCTAAAATGTGAAAACTACCGTCAAGAAATAATAGATTCATGAAGGAGAGAGAGAGAGAGAGAGTAGCACTTAAATTTGTCAAATGAAAAAGTTCAGTAATATATGATTGGATTTAGAATAGATCACACACACACACACAAAAAAGAAGGATAAATCTGAATGGTTAGAATAACTGCGACGGTCCCTTCATTCCTGCCATAGGTATAACAAAGTAAAAGAAAAACATCCAGAACAGTTGGATGAATGAGTATATGCTATGTAAAATAACTAAAATCATAGCAAAGGATCTCCTGAGTCCTGACAGTTAGAGTGACACAAGCCTATATCATAAAGTTCAATTTGACAAGATCTAGAACACACTCTAGGAAGGACAGGTGTGAACCAAAAATTTTGATAGAAGAAGCAGCAGTATGAATTTGGAGTATGTTTGCAACTTTGCATAGACGTTTTAAATGCACATTGTCTCCCAATACCAAAGCATAGTTAAAGGGCATAGCAGGCTTCACTTTCCTATGGAAGTTTTCCCGAACATTTTTTTTTTCAGGGTAGGGGATGGGGTGGCTATCATAGAATGCTGGCAAGCATTGGAGAGATCAAGCCTAAAGATGGCTATTAATTAGATTATGAGGATTATATCAAAAAGCAAGGCAAAACCAGTTATAAAGAGAGGATGGCATTCTAATGATACATTGCAGGGAAATACCTCTCTTTTCTCATTCATGACAAATGCACCAATACCCACTCGGTGTGTGGCATTTGCAGGAAGAGTATGTTCAACTTCAGGAATCCAATATACAAGCATCAAGTAATTTGGCTCTGCATGGTGGTACCAAAAGCCTTGCTGCACAAGCATATAACAGAGGATAAGGTCAATGGGCAATATATAACCAGCCAGACTTCAATTTTTTTCTTAAACATGAGCTTCCTGAGGAGTCAATAAAACAAAATTGAACCCAAAAAAAAAAAAGAAAAAAAATCACCTGAACAGTAGCTTCAACAAGATTGACTAATTCAATAGGTAACTTGATCCAAACTCCCCTCTTACCCTGCAGGCGTTTATTTAAAATCAAATAAAATAAGCAGAACTTTGTACCTTTTTTTTTTTAGACATAGAACTTTGTACATTAACCAATGTAAACAAGTAAGCAAAAAATAAATGAGCGTGTATAAGGGTGTGATCCCAAGTCAAATGGAATACTCGAATTCTCCTTAGAGAGAGAACAAGTAGAAGAACAAGAAGAAGCATGTACAGGTTCCAGTTTACCAAACATGCTCAAATTGACAAATACATTCAAGTCAAGCTTCCTTGCAATTAGCTCAAGTAGGAAATGCACACTCATGGATACTAGAAAGCACCAATTGAGCACCAAAAATAAAAAAAATAAACCCACCAATTAATGACAAAACACAATCAACCAGAATCATATATACAAACACCTTATACCCATGATTACTATTCCCATCTTGTAATAACCATACTAAATCACACCAAGATCGGTTCAAAACCCATAATGAACAATTACAGAACAACACAAGTTACACAACCATGAAGCCTGATCTTTCAACTATGAAAACAAAACAAATATTTAGTTTTTTTTTTTTTGATAAGCAAAACAAATATTTAGTTAGAAGTTGATAAGAACAATGATTGAATACCTGTTGCCTCCAATGAGAAATGGAAGCTCTTAGTGAGGAACCATACACAGCAGCGTCCATAGGCTCAACCAGTTCCACAATGACACCTTCATGTTCATCATTAACCGACCTTAATATCTCAACTCCCCGTTGCCCTTCTTCATTGCCAACAACAACTCGCTCAACGGCTTGTGATGAAGCTATCCCAGATGCTGACATGGCTGCTCTCACGCTCAAACAACCTGCTCCTCTAACCTTAATATCTACAACACCCACAAAAACAAACTTCACAAATATCCCACAAAAATTAACAACCTTATTAGTGCAACACAAAACACAAAACTTTCCCAAAATCCCACATAACAAAATTAACATTTAACAACATTAGTAGCAACACCAGCCTTAATATTAATGGTTAATAATACCCACAACACAAAAAACAAAACTTTATCACAACCCCACCCAAAAAAAAAAAAAAAAAATCTTAAAAATTTTATAGTAATATGTACCTTTTGAAGGTAAAAAAGAAATGGGGTTTGCAAAATAAGAGCGATTTGGGGTTGTAGACAGTAAGAGAAGGTATCCGCAATGCTTGGAAAACCATCTGATTCTGATCATTTTTATACCCTTCAAAATGGGAGTCGAATAAGAAGGTGAAATTATCATTGCATTTTCCTTTAAACGGTGACAGATACACACCGTGGGTTCAGGGGCTGTGTATGACTGACTGTGACTTTGATTCTTCGCTAAGAGCCTAAGACCGTTTGATTTGAACAACGTAATTCATAATTTCGTTTCAACACACAGTCTCACCTATTAGATTCAGGGGGGAATCTGGCCGTTTAGTTGGAGATTTTTAGTATATTGTCTAAAATAACGAGAAAATTGTGGTTTAAAATGAAGTGTGAAAACACGTTTTTATGAGGAAAAAAAAAAAAAAAAAAAAGTGTTTGGTACCGTATTTTTAATAAAATATTTCAACGTGTGAAATAAAATAATTGTGTGTTTAATATGTGTGTGTTTTTTAAAAAAAAATTGACAAGTGGGCCCATGATTGGAATTGAAAAATGAAGTTTTATATGTCATTTAATCAAGTGGCTCATAGTTTTCAACTTATACAAAAGTGTCATGGAGTAACCTTATTTGAAAATTGAAAATTAATAAGAAGGGTTTTCTAAATTCAACGTTTAAGCATCCTAAAATGAGCAATTTAACTCAAACATTCTTTAAAAAAACTCTTACTAAACGCATTATTTTTTTCTTTTTCTGAACTATAATTTTCAGTGTTTAAATATTGAAAACTATTGTAACCATACATCGAATAAGCTGGTTGACCTTTTAATTTCAATAATTTGTAAAAGAAAAAAATTAAACCTTTGACCATATAGTTGAAAAAATGAAAGATACAGTTTGAAGCAAAGAGAATGATGGTGATTTTTTATATTATTATCGAAACAAAAGTATAAATTAAACAAGAAAAAGAAACAGGGTAAATTATTATAAAATAAAAAGTTGCAAAAAAATATATGATTTAGAGTAAGTCATGCTTTCTCAGTCTCAGGTTGTTACTTGTGGAAGACTCTAGCCAATGTTACCGCGTGAGAAACATGCATGGATCTGGTCTCTTCAGCGTGAGAAACCGGTTCAATTCGACCCAGTCTGATGCTTGAGTTGGGAATAAATAGAAACACATGGAAGCGCACAACTTTTGTCATTATTTGACAAATTGTGAATAGTAGAATTATAGACCAAACTATAGCAAAAGATATGGATTTTGTTACGAGATTAGCATTATTCTTGAGCTGGTGGGTTGAGTCACCAAGTTTATTTTTGATTTATTGAATTTGAAAAAATTTACTGTATAATTTAGAAATATTGTGTAAATTGTAATAATTTTATTTAAAAATAGTTATATGATTAATGAAAGTCTAATTTTAAAACATAAGACATACAAGCACATCTCACTAACCCAATTCAACTGATATCATGGGCTCCAGTTAACTCAATTAGTAAAGTCTCTGATAGTTGAATAAAATATCTGGGTTTCAATTCCCATCTATACTAAAAATCAATTGGTATCTTGGTCTGATAATAAAGAGCATCGTCAAAAATGGACGTCGTAGATTAAAATCTTCTAAAAAATATTCAAACTGGTTTTAAAAAAAAAAAAAATACAGATTCTTTCTCAGAGTCTCTATCTAAGTAAGTCTTCGCCATTACTTCACATTTTGTGTTCTTTTCCTCTATGAAAAAACTAACTCAATTCAACCCATGTCTAACCCTACAATTGGGTTGGTTTCTATTTTCTACACAAGTAATGGGTTGGGAATTTCCCAACCTAACCCAATTCAACCCATGTTAACCCTACAATTGGGTTGGTTTCTACTTTCTACACAAGTAATGGGTTGGGAATTTCCCAACCCAATAAGTTCAGGTTGGATTGAAAGACCCCCCCGCCTCTAATTTGTGTTTTCAAAATTGTTTTTAAAAGCATAAAAAGCTTGTTTTAAGATTCAAATAAAATAAAAATTTTCTTTTCAAATAAATTTTTTTTTTGTATGATATAAATAAAAAAACGATTTAAAAAAAAAAAAAACCTTTTGATGACCAAAATTATTTTGCTTACAGATAGATGGGTGCGGACATTTTGATAAACAATCAGATTGACCAAAAAATAAAAAAAATAAAAAAATGAGTGTGTACATGCCCAAATTACCAACGAAACAAAATCAAAGTTACAACAACTCTATAACATCATAATTGAATCACAAATTCAATTTAATCTAACTCAACCTAACATATATACCAATTGGGTTGGGCAGGTTTTCTACGCAAGCATGGACAGAGGAATGGTTGGACTTGCCCCCCAATTTTTTTTTTTAAATACTATTATATATATTGTTACTAATTTTAGTAATTTTGTTTTATAAAATTACACTTTTGTCCAAATATATTATTATATAGTCACAAATTTTTCTGCAATATTTATATGAACTATTAAGGTAGCAAATTCTTATTAGTTCGCATTTGGGCCTACTACTTACATTATTTTTTTACTTACCAATAATCGTTCATCACATCAGCAATTTGTAAAAAAATTTGTAGCTCTACCATTTTCCTTATTTTAAAGACCACAAAAAAAAAAATTATAGATCTAAAATCTAAAACAAAATATACAAGCCCAAAAAAATTACCAATAAATAAATTTAAAAAAAAAAAAAAAAAAAAAACCCTCTTAGTAGCTAAGCAGCAGCAAAGTCAAGGACGATTGAAGTCACTATACACAACTGGCAACAAAGCCGCTCTCCTTAACTCTAAGTTCTGCCTCTGTTCCTATAAGCAAATGATAGATGGGATATTCCTCAACCCAACAAGCTTGGATTGGATTGAAAAACCCCTCCAACACAATCCACACACAACTTTAATTTGCATTTTCAAAATTGTTTTTAAAAGCATAAAAAAACTTGTTTTGAAGATTCAAAACAAAAATATAGCTGTTGTTTTCAAATAAATAATGTGATTGGTATGATATGAATCAAAAACAATTTTTAAAAAATTGATGTTATAAAAACTTTTAATAACTAAAATTATTTTGCTTACAAATGGGTATAGACATTTTGATAAACACTTGATTTACCAAAGAAACGAAATGCCAATTTTCAAGCCTAAATCACCACGAAACAAAATCAATGTTACAACAAACACCAAAACATCATAATTGAATCACAAATTCAATACAATAAAATTTAAATATATAATTTATTTTTTTTTTTTAAAAAAAAGCAATTCACCCAAAATGTCATGTTGTCAACAAAATCAAGACCTGTACTGCCATTAAGCATGGCCTAAACCCACATATCCCACCAGAACCCTCTACCCTTGATCAGCAAACACAATTGGCAAACTCACTCATGACTCACCCATGGAAATGCCTAATCAGCAAGCTGACAAGTGACATCTCGTCGGCTTCCCCATTGTTGAAAGCCATCCGTATCCCCAATTGACAATCAATCTCCGCAACCACCAAATTCCTGCCCCATGGAAAATTGGAAATGATTGGAGAAAGGATTCCAAGGTTGGTGCCAATTTTATTATTTTTATTTTTTAATTAAAAAAATTATTTTATTTTGAATAGTCTACAACTCCTTAAACTCCCACATCAACTAGAGATCATTTCGACTCCACCAAATCAACCACGCAGTTGTACAGAAAATGGCTTTATCCATCCCAGCATGTTCATCCTGAACTTAAGCTACAACATCTTTAAACTCCTTTGCAATATCCATGATAGTAGGAAAATGCACTATCGAAGCACTCGAAACATCAATAGAATATTGACACCTCCCAAAGACATAAGAGGCCATTTCAACTTCCTCACCACACAATTCACAACACCCCCCCCCCCCCCCTTTTTTCCAAATATTTAACATTTGAAAATTTTAGTCTACAAAAATAGGAATCCTCCCCACCCCCAAAAAATTTGAGTTTGTCCAATGATGCTTTTAAAAGAAGAATTGGTTAATTGGTTTAATAGTTATAGAGAAGACACTTTATTTAGATTAATTAAAAAAATTTACTCACTTTGGTAAACAATTTGGTAATTTATATTGAAAATGAAAATTTTAAAAATTTCACTATTAAAATGGTTAAAGATGAATTTTATTTTATGAAAAATTGTTATTGTAAGGACCGAAATAACCAAAAGCCCAAGCCCACTTTGATTAGTGAGTTGTACAGTCCAACATTGGCCCAAATCAATGAATTTTGTAAGAGAGAGAAACAAACAATAAGAGGGGAGCTTAGCCTGAGGATGAAAAATAAGGGGAAAGGACTAATCTTATTCAATGGATAAACCGATCTCCTCTTCTAAGTTGGCCCGAGGAAGGCAATATTACACAGAAAAAATGGCACCCTTTACTCTTTTCTCTTTGTCTTCTTTTTATCTCTATTCTTTTCTTTTTTGGTACTTGTGTCTTGATCCCTCTTTTTATCAACACCCCCTTTCCTTATATACGTCTCCCTTCTTTCTATCTCAACCGTCCATTCCTACCTAACTAGCTTCCTCTCCTGACACTTGTCTTTTTCTACATTTGAAGAAGATGGTGGAAGGAACTTGCTTAGCTGTGACTTGCACTGTTCAGATCACTCATCAATGCAACTACTAAAACTGTTACCCACCATTTAATGCGGAGGAGACAATCTACCCCAAGTTAGAAACTTCCCCTATAGCCACTGATTCTCTTTCTCTCTCTCTCCAGAACCTCGTACCCACTTGGAACCCCTTAGAATACTTTAGTTCATCTCCTTTCTTCCTCGGGCATCTTTCCTCCTTGGGCCTATGGACTGTGACATCCTCATAGTAATATTGCAACCCTTCAGATCCCTCTTTGATCCTCGGACACCCACAGTTATGAAGCATAGTTTTGATAGAAAATATTGAATTTTTTTTTTGACGCACGTGTGTGAGAGTTTGTCTCAATATATTTTAATCCCAAAACCTTTATCAACATGTAGTAAGCACTCCTCAACACAAATTGGCCAAACTTCATCCCAACCAAAATGAAAACATTTTTTGTTGCCCTAGAACTTAAAGGGATACCACTAATCATTCATGTCTCATGAATCATGAGGAATAAAAAAATTTCCTAAAATGATTTCATGGATCAATAAGAGCATTGATTGAGCATCGATTGAGCATCGTTCGGCAAAATCTTGCATGGAGACATGACAAAATTTGGGAATCCACCTATCATGCCATATCTTAACTTTACCTATTCTCCAATATGAAAAATTCGTCCTTTTTATTATTAATGAAAATTCTTTGATTAGAACCTCTTTCAACAACATCGTGCCCATGCATAAGAAGCATTGCGAGAAGGCGTAGCTTGCATGAAATGCACGCGGTTAAAATATTTTGCTTTGAAAACCCTTTAAAAAAAAAATTAAAATTTTTTTTTTGAGTGCAAGAAAAAACCCTATACTATACACCAGAGAATGAGGAAATAAATATCTAAAAATAATAATAATAATAAAAAAAGGGAAATATGGCATGGTGACAAAGTGACACATCAGCTAGGAGGACAGGAAGGTAAATATGTGCAAAGAAAAAAACCTATTTGGGACTTTTTAAACTCTTTTGTAGTTTTGTAAGTTTTTACTCTTATTTACTAACCCCATTTCACCAAACTTAAAAAAGAAAAGAAAAAAAAAAAAAAGAAGAAAGAAAGAAACGAACCCTCACTTCCCCGCCGCATAAATTTCATTCGTTTATTTTTTACCTTTTACTTTTAAACGCTTTTTCTTTCTACTCTAATGGAGGGTTTCACCGGCGACGGTGAAATTCCGAGTCCGGAGGAGCCTTTCCATGGCCACGTGGCGCCATTTCCGGACACCGCCGAACTGATTTACGCCAATCCGCCGCCTGCGATTAACTTTTCTCCCGTAGAGTTGATCCCTCAACGCCATAGCCTTCCGCCGCAGAAGCTCCGCCCGATCAGGCGGTCTCCGCCAGATAGTTCCGAGCTTCCGGAACCGACGCTCGCCGGAACCCTAGCGACTTGCTCGGCGGAAGAGGAGGACTCGGGGTTTCTGGTCGTCGGTAAGGAGGTTTGTGCTGTTAATAGAGTGGTCGGCGACGGCGATGGCGAGTGTTTTGAGACTCCGAAGCGGGTCGGGTCGGGGACTTGTTGCTGGGGTCCGAATGATGAGGTTCGGGTTTTGGATGAACTTGAAGCAGAATTTAGGTGAGCTTTTGATGCTTTTTATATAATTTTTCTCTTAAAAAAGCTTTCTTTTGTTATAAAAAATGAGTTTTTTTGTTGTTGTTGGTTTTCACTATTCAATTTGGATTTACAATTATTGTGAGGGTCCCTTTGGTATTGTTTATTGGAAAAAGTTAAGTTTTGCACCCAAATAATAAATTAGACTGTTAAATTTTTTTTACATATGGAGAAAATAGGCTGAATTCTATGGTTTTTCTTTCACACTATGAGGTGGGGAATGTTGGACTTTTGGTGTAGTAGAAATGTGATGAAAATTTAAGATGAAATTGTTAGATGGGTATGTGTGGTTGTGTTTGAAATGGCAATGGTTGTATGAGTTTGTATTAGTTTTTTTGTTTTTTGGGTTGTAGTGAACTATAATAATGTATGTGCATGATGAGTTTGCAATTTTGTTGTAATGGGGGATCTTGGATGTTGGTGGTGATGGGACTTTTTGGGATAATAATGGCTGGTGGAATTAGGTTTGGGGTTGAGAAGGGTTCTTGTGGTGTGATAAGGGCATAGGCAGGTGATGTAGATTAAAAGTGTTAACTACTTTTGTTGTTGTTGTTATGTGTAGGGTCAGAAGGGACACATTTGGATTTTGTAATTGGACCCTTTTGGTTTGTTTATGCACTATTCAATAGCTTTATTGAAGTGTTTTATTTGAAGTAACATCATCCCATCAACTATAGGTGGCTGATTTTTTTGTGTTTCAAGTCATAGTCTTTGGATATTAGGACATTGAAACTTGTATGACATGTTTAACCAATTTAATGGATTCCTTTCTGCTGTCAGCACTTCTTCGGATGAGGATGACGATGATGATTATACATCGGCAAACATCAATGAACCTATAAACCGGAAGAGAAAGAGAAAACCAAGTAAAAAACTTAAGGGTTTTCTGGAAAGTTTGGTAGGTAAAGTAATGGAGAGGCAAGAACGGATGCATAAGGAGTTGATGGAGGTAATAGAAAAGAGGGAGCAGGAGAGAAGAACCAGAGAAGAAGCTTGGAGGCAGCAGGAGATGGAAAGAATGAAAAGGGAAGAGGAGGTAAGAACCCAAGAGATGTCTCGTAGCCTAGCCCTCATTTCCTTGATACAGAATATTTTGGGTGACGAAATTCAAGTTCCCCAACCATTAATTACCCGATGCAAGGAAGAAGATGGAGGTGAAATTGGCATGCAGAATGAGGTCAAGTGCGATCCAAATAATAAAAAATGGCTAGAAGCTGAAGTACAAGCACTGATAGCACTTCGAACTACTTTGGAACATAAGTTTCGCCCAACAGGCTCCAGAGGATCTATATGGGAGGAGATATCTGTTGAGTTGTACAATATGGGCTACAACCGATCTGCAAAGAAGTGTAAAGAGAAATGGGATAACATGAACAAGTACTTCAGAAGGTCAATGGAAAGTGGGAAGAAGCATGCTGCAAATGGTAAGGCATGCCAATATTTTCATGACTTGAACATCCTGTATGGAAATGGAATCATTAATCCAGGAAATAATGTTACTGAGAATGAGGCCAAGAGTGAAAAGTAGTAAATGTTGGAAAAGCTTTTTATTTAGACTTTGAAGAAGCAGCTGAGAGCTAAATATTATGGGCCTTGATACCCTTTTTTGTCAATGTTTTCAGTGGAGCTTTCTTGTATATATTAGCATTGAACTTTTAGATATATGCCTATGATATTGTTTTTAATTTGGTTGTATGAGGGCAGTGTTTTATGCTGTTTCTTGTCCAACTGAAACAGATGAAGGGATGCAGTTAGGCTGAAGTCCAGTGCTGATCTGAAGTTGGTGTTCCATTTTATGCTTCCTCATGTCTTCTCTTATCCTTCGCCCACAGTACATATTTATCATTCTTGTTTTTGTAGGCAATTGACAATATGATTTGGCATGCTAGCTCAAAGATGTTTAAATCATCTTCAGATTTATTTGGGTTTGGTGGATGCTGAATTTAGTGCCTATACCAAGTGTGCAGTTTTGTCAGCAAGAATTGCCGAACAAGAGTTCTCATTAATATTATGTGAGGGCTTGATTCTTTATTCTATTTTTGCTTTTCATAGTTAGATTAGGTACAATATGAAGATGTTCTAAATTTTTTCTTGATTATCAAAAAAACGTTCAAAATTTTTTTCTCACAACTGCTGCTGGCAATTCCAGCATAAACTAGTGTACAATTTTTTATGTGGTTAGCCACAAAGTTGCTCTTTCCATTGGGCTCATGTAAGGGCATCTACATTGGTGAGCCATAATTTTAGCTATTTGGCTCTACTAAAAGCTACTTTATTTATTTTACCTTCTCACTTTACAAACCATCCAACATCAGTGATTTTATTTTAACTCTCAACACAATAAAATAATATCAATAATACAAAAAAATAATAAGTAGAAGGGAAAGTTGGTCCGATTTGTACATGGACTAAAGTTGATCAGCTGAGGTCTCTTTTTTTTATGGAAAAAAAATGGGTAGAGAGGGAACGACTTGAGTAGGCATCTTCCACCTGAGCGTGACTATCGTGGCACTTTACCCTCTAAGCTCGGGCCTGCAGAAGCAGAGGATCTGCTAAGGTGTCTAGAGCTACATTCAACATAAAAAAGCATGAATTGCAACTCGTCATCACCATTTAAACACAGCTAAAATGAGGAAATAGACAAAGATGAAGATAGGGATGGCTGAAAATAACAATAACGGTACAAGAGGTGGCTCAGGCTTCATGTAGTATGGGAACATAAGCAACGATGATATCAGGAGCAACCCCATGAAGAGCGAAGCACAACTTTTATTTTCACCGTCTCTGCTCATCCTATTCTCAGAAGAATGAGGGTAGAACATGGAATGGAGAGAGCATTGGGTTTTCACTAAATATATTGATGATGCCGAAAGTCAATTTTTTTTTTTTGAGAAATCGGAAAGTCAAATTAAGTAAAATGTATTCATAAAATTCAGTTTGCAATTCTATTTTAAGATTGATTGGTACATGCAATGTATGAGCAAAAATATGTTCCAAGTGCATGAATTTTGCATTTAAAGCGCGGGCAAAAATAGACACTAAATTCAAGAGAACTTGGAAGTTGACGTAACTCCCTGAAGTTTCCTTCTGTTTTCTTTTGCTGGGTTGAAGTTTCCTTCTGTTGAACTGTGTGTAATGACGCAGGCTTATAAGAATTCAAAGTCAAACGTTTTTTTGAATTAAAACACGTGTTTAGCTTTCTTTCATTTTAAGAAGAGTTTAGTACTTGTACTTTGATAGCCTCTTTTATGGCTTTGCTAGTGTACGTTATGCATACTAGGGTCTATTTGGATATCGTTTATTGCTGAAAATTGAAAACACTTGTAATGAAAATAATTTTTAAATGTGTGAATAATGCCATAGGACCCAATTTTAAAGTTGTTTTTAGTGAAAAAAATATTTACAGGTCCCGTAAACAGTACACAAGACTCACTAAAAACACCAACAGCAGGCACTAAAATATTTTCAATGCAATCTAAATGTAGGTTAAATCTCACTATTCTAGCTAATTCTTTCTATGTTTTTCTCTCTTAAATCTTTGAATGGTAACTATCTCGAATCAAGTCGATTTCCTTACAATTCTCAATCAATTCCTTTAGATTGATTTAATGTTTTTCCCTCTTAAATCTTTGAATGATAACTATCTCAAATCAAGTCGATTCCCTTACAATTGTCAATCAATTCCTTTGGATTGATCTATTGTGAGATGGCCAATCTTAGCCATTGAGTTATTGATCTAGGTTGTAAGTGACTAATCCTAACTCTGGTGGGAGCAAGTTCATTGTTGGGTGTCCAGTTGGGCATGAATGGGTCGAGTTGGTCGTGGGGTGTCATATCTTGGCCATTGAGTGATCGATCTTGGTCTTGGGCTATCAAATCATGCGCAAGATATATGTTGTCCAATTTTTTTGTGTGTGAATAAAATATAAATGATAAATAATATTTAAATAGACTAGTAAAAAAGATAGATAGTTTAATGCTAGTAGAAATATGAAATGTACTAGACAAAACAGAAAAAATGACTTTTTAAAGTTAAATTTGGCTCAAAATTGCCCAATCCAATGCAGATACTCTTATCACTGGTCTACTGTGTTTAATTTATTATTTATAATTTAATATTAATAAAAAATAATAATTCTTTTACGACATACTGTTAATTAATGGGTATTAGATACTTTAAGTCGTGATTATCATGAATATCCACTGGTTTCTTTTTGATATAAGATAGATTCAAATCTACCATCTTTTATTAGTTGACCTAAATACAGCACACCAAAATATGTTTATTTACTTTTATGTTTCTGCATTTATCAAGTGATTTGACCAATGGTATTAACATTTTACAAGTGCATTCGATTAGAAGTCAGTTGCTTGTTTAAGATGACATACATGCACCGCACATTATAAACATTATCAGAGATTACATAGCTTTTTATAATAAGACATGTGCCAAACAATCGGTGTAATGGTTAGATTTAGAACAATATCATGAGTTTTACATGGAAAAACATTGAACAAAAATCACCATTGTTGTTCACCTTGTAATTATTAAAAATTGTGATTAAATTTTTTTTTTTTTTAATAAAAAAGGAAAAAGAAGAAGAATAAATTTTTATGAACAGTGTGCTAAATTGAAGGTGGAGTTTTACCAAATAAAAGACCGTGTCAACATTTTCTGTTATTAAATCGACACAACCAACTTTACAAAACTTTTGGTAAGGTCTTCTAGCAAGACTAGGGTTGGCTCTGTAGTATAGGCAAATGAGACAGTCATATAAGGCTTCAAGTAAAAAAAGATTCTCAAATTTTAACTAATAGAGTTATTTCTTCTATTGTAATAGTATTAATTAAACTCAAATTAGTAATAGCCAATAAATAAAATAACGTTTTTTTATCAAATGAAAAGCAAGAAAAATATAAAGAAAGAAATGTTACCTCTAAAACATTTTTCCACAACATTTTCATAATAAATTCTAAGTAGTAGATTATTACTAGCTAGTTGTTATTGGCGAGCAAAAAAAGTAATTTCAGTGGTAAGTTCAAATTAAAACCAATAACAACTTAAAATCTAAGATTTGTTGTGAAAATATTGTAAATATAACACTTCTAAAAAAAAGATCAAAATACAAAAAAATTCACAACAATTTTTAACAACAATTAAGTTGGCAAACTTTTACTAGTTCTTATCTAGGTCTCACTACTAATATCACTTTTTTACTTACTATTATCAATCTGCCACATCCACAAATGTGAAAAATTTTATCAAATTTTTTGTCTAAATTTTCTAAAATAAAATTTTGTGGTTCATGTTTAATTAGTAATTTGCATCTAAAATAAGATTATAGAGTTTAAGAAATATTTAGTTTTTTTTTTAAGTCATTAAATATAAATACCTCAATTTAGTTTTTGCCTTAGACCCCAAATACATCAAGCCGTCCCTAAGCAAGACACTTCAATAACCTCTTTTATAGTTTTATAAGGGGGAAAAAAAAAATTGTATGTACGTACATTATACAAACACATTTATTTTTGCCTCTACAAATTCTTTGGGTAACATATTTGCAATAACTAATTGATGTACAGAAAACCTTTTTCTCACCAAAAAAAAAAGAGCTACTCAAAGTACACCATGTCTTATTATAATTCAAAAGTCTTGAATGCTCATTGAAATTGATTTGCATTCAGTTTTTCACAATTTGTACATAAAAGTATTCATTCATGTAAACCTAACAAACATGTAAAATTTCATTGTCCAATAATTAAAGATCGCAAGTATCATATTATTGAATTAAATTAACCACCAGATGTATCTAAAATCCACACGGACCTTTTCTTTTTGGGTTGTAGATTTAACATCGTAAGTCCACTACGATTATTTATTTCAATAATTTACAATACTCCAATAAGCCTTAATCAAACAAAGAATCAGATAAACAGAACATAGAAAACAGTTAATATTGACAAAAATATTCAAATGAAAGAATAAATTTAAGAAAAAAGAAAAAGAAAAAAAAGAAACCGAACATTAGAAAAAGTAGTTAATATTCAAAAAAAAAAGAATTTAATTATGATTATATATAAAGGGCTTCAAGTACATTTCATAATAAAGGGACACAATCTATTCCAAATGTTACATTACACACTCTTCTCATCAAACAAAAAACAGAAAATGTGTATCACAAAATTAATTAATTAATTAACCACAAAACAGTGAAAACACACTAA
Source organism: Quercus lobata (assembly GCF_001633185.2). Taxonomy (NCBI): domain Eukaryota; kingdom Viridiplantae; phylum Streptophyta; class Magnoliopsida; order Fagales; family Fagaceae; genus Quercus; species Quercus lobata. The sequence goes on along the minus strand of NC_044908.1, from coordinate 67,795,521 downwards.
TTAAAAAGAACAAAAATAAAAAAGACATGCATCACTTAGAGGCTTGACGAAGGAAAATGAAAACCGCGACCAACACGACGGGGAAGATAAGGAGTACAGAAGCAGAAGGCGGATGCAATGGACCCATCACCAATGGGAAAAAGAAAATCACCGCGGCCACCACCAACATCGCCACTATCGAACCAATGCCCCAACCAAACTCTTCCATCTTGATCAAAACTTCTTGTTCAGTCCCTCACAAAACCTTGAATATTAGAACGGTTAATGTCAATAAGTTTAGCAAAATGGGTTGTGTGAAAATGTGTGGGGGAGTCACATGCAGATTTAGGCAATCTTTGGGCGTATGAATATATATATATACAAATAGTTTGCATGGTGTTGCTTGGCAGGGGGTCACAACGGTTGGCTTAGTTTGCATATATGCTAAGTTTTTGAAATTGTACCAACATGACGTTTCGGCCAAAGTTTTACTTTTGAATTGAGATTATATATCATATGGGACAGATATGCTAATTCCATGGGGTTCGGAACATGTATCAAAACAACAAAGGTTTGACGCTAACAAGACATGAATATTTTTTATTTTTTTTTAATTTTTATAAAAGACATGAATAATATTGCTATATAAAATAAATAAATCAAAGGCCCGTTCTAGGTTTTTTTTTTTTTTTTTTTTTTTTAATTTAAAGGATGGTGCATTGTACAAATAGAAAATATTGTTAATTTATTCAGTCCATTTTATTGATTATTTGATTCCATTTTTTTAAAGTGTCTTAAAATATCGTCTTTTTAGAAGAAAAAAAAATCATCCACAAAATATCAATGACTTTCCTAGCTTTTTCTTCATTTTTTTTTTTAAAAAAAAAAAAACCATTTTCATTAGATTTATTTTGGTAAGTTTTTGAAAAGTTTTTCCATTTTTAGGTATAGGATAAGGCATTTAATAATGTCCCTTAAAAACATAGATTTTCTAAACATGATTAATAAAAATAAAAAATAAAAATAAAAAGAGGCAAAATAATGAGAATTTTATAATGTGTTTGTTAGATTCATGGGCGGCTTTATGTTGAGTTCACAGTGTTCATATGAATAACTTGACTTGCCAAAAAAAAAATGTACTTGTAAAATATATATAATTATTTATATATTAGGGTCACTTCTAAATTGATGCATCAACTTTTACAATTTAAACGGTCAACTTTTACAATTTAAATGGTCAACTATTACAATTACATTAATATAAAATGTGCCCTTATGTCAAAATTTGTTAGAATCTCATCATTAATCCACACAAAAACAATATTTTCTTAGACCAAAAAAAAAAGAGTTGCTTTTAGTCAGGTTAACAAAGAAAATGTGACAAACCATTACGAAAGAGGTGCATTGACTTCATTGTAATTTTAGATAGTGTAAATTGTAAGTTTGAAAGTTGAGAAATCGATTTAGAAGTGACTCTAAACTTATATGGAGGGTATAAAGTGAATTTTAGTCTACAATAATTTCTAGTGACAAAAAATTTTAGAGCTACAAAAATGACTTGTTATGATGATTATATTTTTTTTAACAAAACATAATAAAATTGGTGTCAATTTTATCAAGGAAAAAAATTATGTCAATAATGGAGCCATGTAAAAATAACTTCCAATCAAAACTTATCACCTTAACAAAAGTAAAAGTTTTTGTCTCCATCATTACTCTTTTAGAGTAAATGAGAATTAAAAAATAATAGCATTTTGGATACATTTACAAACCACACTATCTAACATTAACCTATTTTTAATTCAATACTTCAGTTTTTATTTTTCCACTTCCTTCGTTTAATTTTAGTATATTTTTTATCTAGTTATTCTATCCAATTTCATTCAATCTCACTATTAATTTTAACGAATCTTATTTTCAAAACAACATCATTTTGATAAATTTAATAATGTGAAGTGAATGAAAAATGACTATATTAGAAAAGATTTTTTTTTTTTTTTTAAAAAAAAAACCCTTTAAATGGCTGAATTAAAATAACTAAATGTAAAATAACCCCTTTAAATGACATTATTTTATAAATAATGTCAATATAAATTTACACAATTACTATAATAAGCATATATTTTTATACAATTATACATAACCTGATATGTGGGTGAATTTTAGAAGAATGTATAACCTGCATCGAGTATACATTACTCCTCACTCATAGTTGGTGAGCCTCACTTCTCAATGGGATCCACAAGCTATGAGAAAAGAAATACATACCTGATGGAGGGTATATTTTTATGAATTTTAGACTTTATTGACTAAAATATTGATAGATCTCACTTTTTAATAAAACCCACTAACTATGACAGAGGAGAACATATACGAAAGGTATTTTTTTTTTTAGAATTTTAGAATTTGTTGACAAAAACATATTGCTTTTTTAATTATTCAAACACTTTTTTCTAGAATTTGGAGTCCCCACTTTTGACACGAGCCCACGGCCCCATAAGATGGGGTGGTCCAAGTTGAAAGGCCTGCTTCTATGTATGTGAGCCTCACACACGTGACTGAATTGTGGGGTTGTGCAAGTGTAGGTTGAGGATGAGGGAGCAACCTGCGAGTGCCGGTCATATCAACTTGCCTCTACTGACTACTGAGTGCTGTCTTGTTAATGCGACCGGTTACAAGGGGGTTCCTCGTTCACGTCGCCTCTGGCACGTTTTATATACTTAATTTTTTTTTTTTTTGATAGACGTTTTATATACTTAATTTGGCACTATATAACTTGACACTTGCCAAGTACTATTAGCTTCAACTTCACTCTCACGCCACTAGCTACCACAGATTGATCAAAATTTTTCAGAGAGAGAAGGAGCTAGCTTTAGTGGGGATATCAGAAATGGAACGTGGAGGCTTCCATGGCTACCGCAAGATCCCCAACACAAACTCTGGTAAACTCAATATTTACACGAACACAACTACTTGTCACTGTAATTTTTATTTTTCTTATATATATATTCTTGCTATAGCTATATGTGTTGTACATTTTATATATATGTGTGTGTGTGTTGTGTACATTTTATAATATGCTTACATTTTCTGTTATCTGTGATCTTTTTTGACCTTCTCTTTCTCGAAGATCTTACTTTTTATTCTTGCATGAAAGCAATTATCTTAATGTTCATCTTCTCTTGCATGCAAATGTATTTTTCTTTCTTCCTTTCCTTCTTCTTCTTCTTCTTTTTTTTTTTTTAATTAAATCATTTTTGATGAATATTACAAAGGAATGTATCATCAAGCTTAGCCCCTCTTAGCTAGCTAGCAAAGTAATAGGTTAGCTGCAGTTTAAGCTTTCAAATCCAGATCGACCTTTTCATGTGACAAATTCTTGGCACCACGATTTGAATACAAACCCCTAATTGGCACAATGATTTGAACACAAATCCCTAAAAGTCCATTTGGATTGAGGGAGAAGGAGGAGAAGTAGAATAGAATTGGTCTAATTTAAGCCAACTTTATACTCTTCCCTCCTTCACTCTCCCTCCCTCCACTTCAATCTAAACAGACCTTAAAGCAAGGACCTTCAAGCTTAATAACCCTCAAGCTCTTTAATTATTTGATATTTTAGCATAATTTTTCTCTCTATTTTCACTTCAATGGGTTTCTCTATTGATCTTTCAATTCATGCAACTATATTTGCTTGTGTAACTCTTTTTTGCTTTTGGGAAAGTTTTAGTTCTCTACAGTAATATGCAGATAAACTGTTTCTTGCTCTCTCTCTCTCTCTCTCCATTATTAAATTCTGCAGGATGTTCCGACTATCTATTCACTTACAGTGGGCTAAATATATCTGATCATCTGCAACAAAGATACTTATTATTATTTGATTGATCTGTTGCTTTGATACCTTACACTTCAATAATAATAGGGGGAAATATATTGCACACAATGCTTTACACACACTATTATACAGACGTGACTTAGTATTTGTCATCTGAGTGTTGTGGACTATAAGATGTTGGTGGAAAGGTAACAGCTGATGAAACTTTGAAATAGGGTTTGTTGTACAAGTGGCATGTATCATGCATGCAATCTAGGACCCCACAACACCATGTGTCTTTCATGCATAAGCAAGCATAAGTGGGACCCCCACTTTATTCTCCACCTACTGCAACCTTCAATGAATATGCTAGGGATGTTATAACTTTTCTGCATACTTTTTATAAACCAACGTGTTACCCATTGCAAAATATTTCAAATTTCAAATTTTAAACATTGTTTTAAAAAAATAATACAATTATATTTATTATCACATCAATTTGTAAATCTTTTTAATAAAATTAGGAATTAATTTAAAATTTTCACGTAACAATTAATACCAACACTCATACTCTTTTTGCTCTTAGGTCTCCAATTAATCAATTATGTTTCATTTAGAGATAGTTTAGACTTGAGTCAAAATTAAGAGACACAAAAAAGTTCTTCTTCTTTTTTTCCAACTTATTAACATATTAAGTTGTGATCGATAAAAATTACTTTAAACATGAGAAATGCTACATTCATAGTATTAATTTTTACAACAAATCATAAATGATAAATTATTATTAGTTTTAATTTGAATCTACAACTTAATTTTTTTTTCCCACCAATAATAACTAATAACAATCTACCACTTAAGATTTATTATAAAAAGATTGTAAAAATATTGTAGATATATCATTTTCTTAAAATATAGTATCGTTAATTGTTTAAACTAGTTATCTCATAAATTTTAGATTTAGTTAGGAGCTGAGCTAGCAGAGTTAAGATGCTCTTAACTCGTTTGCTCAGAAGACCTACAAAAGCTCTCGAGGTGCGTTTTAAGTTATGATAGATGAATACAAAAAAAAAACATGAATAATGTAGTTTATTAGATATTAGATTTTTTTTTATTAAAAAAATAAATAATATTTTTATTTATTTATTATTATTTGCAGAGTCGTCCAATTAAATATTAGATTTGTTGTTCATTCATATATTCTTATGCGGAGAATAAAAGGGCCACTTGGTCGCCCTCTGAAAAAGCCACATCACATTTATGCCCAACCTTGCGTGTCATATTTCTTATGCGGGGGGGCCCATTGAAGCTATAGTTTCCACACAATAATGTAGTTCACACCTTACACAGTTACACAGCACATTCAATTAAATTAAAATATTGAGTTTCCATTTGCCATGCCTAAATTGTGCACATTGCCATTCTCAAATTTAAATAAAGAGGATGCTCATGTCATCACCTTAACTTTTCTGTTGATCGGTTTGAGATGCTCGCCTCACTGCATTATAATGTGCCTTTTTTGTAATGTCACAGTATTTTTGTAATAAAATTGATAACAGTTTTAACATTTTTCTTGCACGCACTTTAAACATATATATTTCTTAAGCTAGTGTTAGATGCTATTTGATAACATATTTTGAATAATAATTTTTAGTGTTTAAACAATATTACACGTATTTCTATATGTTTTTTATCTATACATATTTTCAAAAAATACAAACAACTTTACTAGAATAATATTATCAAACAAACCACGATCTCTCAAAACTTATTTATTTGCTTAAAAAAAAAAAATTTCCAACAGTTGTAACATAAGCTATATTGTTGCTTTTCTAACATTGTCCCAGGCCTGAAGCTAACAAACATCAGCATGAGGCAGCTAGCAGAGATGAACCACACCACCATCACCACCGCCACAACCACCACGGATGACAACGAATGCACGGTGAGAGAACAAGACAGGTTCATGCCGATCGCGAACGTGATAAGGATCATGCGCAAGATCCTCCCTCCACACGCCAAGATCTCTGATGATGCCAAAGAGACCATCCAAGAATGTGTGTCCGAGTACATCAGCTTCATCACTGGGGAAGCCAACGAGCGCTGCCAGCGCGAGCAACGCAAGACTATCACTGCCGAGGATGTGCTTTGGGCCATGAGCAAGCTCGGGTTCGATGACTACATTGAGCCACTCACATTGTACCTCCACCGCTACCGCGAGATGGAAGGTGACCGTGGCTCCATTAGAGGTGAACCGCTAGGAAAAAGGGGTAGCGGTGGCAGTGTTGATTTTGGGGCACTTGGGGTTGCTGCATTTGCACCAGCTTTTCATATGGGGCATCACCATGGGTTTTTTGGTGCTGCAATGGGTGGGTGGAACTTGAAGGATGCACCTAATGGAAATGTGGCTGGACCTTCCGCTCAGGCTGCTGTGGCCAGTGGTGAACCACTTGGGCAGTATAAGTGAGATAAGATCACCCGAAGTTTAATATATATATATATATATATATATGTGTGTGTGTGTGTGTGTGTGTGTGTGTGCATGGATCGATGCATATATATATGCTATGGAATGCTGATAATTATGATTATGTAATGCACTAACGTAGAGACATTTGGGGGTTTGAAACTTTGAATCTATCATGCAGTGGAATAAAAGTGAATAACATGGTTTCTATATTGAGGTATTGCTTAATTTTAGTTTGCAATTTTCAGGTGCTTAATTTCTAAGAAAAAGAAAATATAATAATATCCATGTGTTTTTTAAAGAACTAGGAAAAAATTGTAAAGTCATTATAGATGTATTAAAAAGTGAGTTCCAGTTAGCTTAAATGGTAAAATCTTTAATGATTAAATAAGAGATCTGAGATTCAATCTCTACTTACACAAAAAATGATTAACCTTTTGATCTGATGATAAAGAATTATTATCAAAAACTGACATCAAAGATTAAAATTCTCTTAAAAAAAATGTATGAATAAGGAAAGAAAGGAAAAATGCCAACCTAACAAGAATTAATGGATTGGAATAAACTAAATTTTTGAGGTAACAAAGCCAATTGGATTTTTTTATGATAAATAAATTGACTAGAATTCTGAAATGGAAATGGCAACATCAGCAAGGATAGAATCGGTGAAATTAATACATACTGAAAATGTTGCCTAAAACGACAAATGGTATCAGTAGACGACTACTATTGAAGGGCCTATGAAAAACGACAATCGAGTAAAGGAAAGTTATGGTGAGCTCCCAGCGAGGATCGAACTCGCGACCTTTCGCTTACGAAGCGAACGCACTACCACTATGCTATGGAAGCCACGCTGTTGGTGGTCCTGGAGACAATTATTATTTAACACTTTTAGATTCTTACCCAATGCAAGGACTACAACTGTACCTTCTCTCTCACATCTTGTACACTGTTGGTAATTGTTAATTGTTGTACAAACTTTAGAGTGTGCTATAATTGAAATTTGAAACTTTTTGGCCAACATCCAAACAAGATTCCTCGTCTTTTTTTCTTTTTTTTTTCTTTTTTCCTTAACAACACTCAAATTCTACAAGAAGCACCAGTTCTTTATGTTTATAGTGAATCAGCTATGATAAGCTAACATTATTGCTTTTCATCAATAGGTTGATATCCCGAATGCCAGCTAAAATTACAGAACCAATCTCATGAGTGGATAATTTGGCTTAACTTTAGAGAAAACGAGTAAACTGAAATGCAGAAAACTATTTGTAAATAGGGGAGGTTCCACACAGCCATCTAGCATGCCTTCACACTGAGATAATAAAGGGGAATTTTTTTTCCACTTAACTTTAAATATCAAACAATTTCGTTAGTTGTCATGTTTCAAAACAATCTAAAAAACTAGCATCTCGAGTGTTTAAACTCGAGTTCTAAGATAAAACTCAAGTTTTTAAGTCTCGATTAGTAAGTGATGACAGCTGATGTGGAAAAAATTCCACATGGAACTCGAGTTTTTAAGACTCGAGTTCCACCATTTTATTTCCCATCTTCTTCCTCATGTTTGTTCGTTCTTCTTCGTCCACCCAGAGTTCCTCTCCAGCTAGCACCCACCCAACATCTCCTTGTTCTTCTTTGGCGCTGCAGATCGTCCACCTAGAGTCTGTTCTTCTCCAACCAAATTGCCTTCCTTTGTTCTTCGGAGTTCCAAATCGTTTCAGATAATTTTCCCTCTTCCTTCGTTCTTCTTCAAGTCTTCAGATCTGTTCTTCCCTGACAAAAATCGAGTCTCAAAGACTCGGTTTTGCTTTTAGAACTTGAGTCTATAAGACTCAAGATCTATGTGGCATCATACTTCCAACTCAGCAAGTGGGAATTGAGTTTTTAGGCCTCGAGTTGTTGACTGAAATCAAGTCTACAAAACTCGAGATGCTAGTTTGCAAAATTCTTCCAAATGCCCGTTAACTTATTATATTCTTTCCCCTCTCTATGCTAGCCTGCAAATTACCTCTGATAAAGGGCATTAGCCTAGGAGATGTTAGTGTAATAGACTAATAGGGTGGAGGCGTAGAGATCCCTGGTTTAAGCAGGAGCAGCAATAGGCCAATATCATTAAGAATGATATAAGGGCCTCAAACTTCCAGTGCTTGATGCACATGATTAGTTGTTTTCTTGCACAAGGACTGTACAACAAAACAGCGTTGGTGTGCATGCGCATTCAAACAAAGGCAACTAAAACCAACAAGCTACTGTCTACTGCTTCTAGCACTCGTGATTACAGTAAAAGTGCAAAAGATATGGTATGTGCATGCAAAGTGTGAAGCTCTGGTTGAAAAATCAATTATGTGACAAAATTTTTCTTTTACCTTTTACAAATTCAACACATTAATGGGAACTTGGACCCATTCAAGTTCTATCCATGGGAAGGGACTTCGATACACTTCTTTTTTCTATCCAATTGATCATCTTTCCCTTCATTTTCTTCCCCTTCTACTTCTTGACATCCTTCTGGATCAGCTTCAGGTCTTTTCCTTTGAGAAGGTACTTCAACACACTTCTTTTTGCTATCCAATTGATCATCTATCCCTTCATTTTCTTCCCCTTCTACTTGACATCCTTCTGGATCAGCTTCAGGTCTTTTCCTTTGAGGAATCACTTGAAAGAAAGAAACTTTCCAATCCTTTGTTTCAATAAACTTGAGGAGTATCTCCATCACTTGGTTCACAGTAAGGACCTGCACTCAAATAAACAAGATGTGAAGTGTTGAGATTTGAGAGAAGGAAAACAATCACAAACTTGCTAGAGGCAACATAAGAATTGACCAACAGGTTGTAGCCAAACATTATGTAATGGCAATATTTCATAAGTTCTACTACAAATAAATTTGAAAGAGAACATGATAAACCCCAGTTTAATTGTAAGGTTGAGACAAAGGTCACTTCAGCTAAATGATACACCATAATTTGAATTACTCCCTTTTCTTATAAGTTTAACAATTTAATAAAATAAAAGGAAACAATTAAAAATATTCAGAAACAAGAATCAGAAAGAAAGTAGCAAGATCGTAATCACATGATGTAGATCATCACTCATGCATTACTCTCATCATGTTCATAATTCAACACATCAGATTTTACACACACCACAAGAGAGAGAGAGAGAGAGAGAGAAAGAGAGTATTTGAATAACTCCTATAAGAACCAAATATGCAGTTTTGGATGAACATATCTGCCAATGCATATTTCCTAATTTCATAGCTAAGTAATGACCATAAATTGAGACAGAGAGTACTTCTCAAATTATGAATATATTCCCCCATAGAAACTGGAACAGTAACAAATGTTTGCTGTCAATATGCCAATTCCAGATTGACTGAAACTTAATCCTTGCAAATTATATTTCTATTATAACAAGCGCTAGTGCTATGGTAGTCAACCTTCCAAGAGAATGAAAAAGCAAGTATTGAGAGTTTGAGACTAACTATACCTGGGAACTTGACATCTTCAAGTAATTCCCAATTGGAAGCTTCGCCGTTTGGATTCCTTGCTCTTTTGCTTTCTTCATGGTAATCCCTTTCCACCTATTACGGTCCACCAATCCACCAACAATATATATTTTCTTCAGTTCAAGTTCCTCCAGAACAGTTTCTGCATCTGCTGTGAGATATACCAGATTTTCCTTTTGCTCTTGCAATGCTTCAATATATGGTCGATTTTCTTTCTGAATTATCCAATTATCAAACCCTGGGAGTCTTTTCAATTGGCTTCCCATTTCTCCCTCGCATCCAGTCAACCAGAGATGACAAGGGCTAGTACATCTTCCATTCACTGCATAACAATACATAATCTGCAGGTTTCATCAATAATAAAGTTATTCCATAAATTACCAAAAAAAACATAATAATATTGAACTGTTCCAACAAAACAAATCACCCATTAACAGGACCAATAACATTAAAGAAGAATGCACTGATTTATGAACAGAGACTGACAATGAGATCAGTACAAATATCAATTCTAAGTTGCAAGGATTCAATTACAAAAGGAGTGACCCTCTGCGCCATGATATCAGTATATGTAAGACATCCAAGAGATAAGGTTGGACCTCAACTATTAGAGACCCTTATGTAAGATTATTAATTTTGAACAAAGATTCAACCAAAACTAAATTTCGTCCAGTTTCAATTTCTGTTCCTTAAAAAGCCGCAATTCTCATCCTTGTAAAATTGAAAAGATGCAATTTTCGCCCTTTCATTTATCGTCATTAAAGGAATTGCTTATGTGAGAAAACTAGAGTTGGCATGAAACATTACTTCCACATAGACCCATCACTAACATACCTTTCATTATGTGAGAAAAATTAACAAGTTCTATTTTTCTTTTTTAATAAAAAAATTGCACCTTTTTAAATTTAAAGGATAGAAATCAAACCTGCACTAAATTTCAATGATGAACCAAAATTTAAATAAAATAAAAAATAAAAATAAAAATAAAAACAAATATAAGGAACTTCAAATAACGATAGTGAACACGATAAACAGCAATTAAAAGAAATTGTTTTGAGCTAGAAAATCACATGAAAAATTCATATCTAGGTAACAAATGATTAATAAAATAAAATTCATAAGCCTTGGAAACTAACCAAATGCACCCCTCATTCTACAAAATTACAAATATGATTTTTACTACACAAGCAGTACAAACTAACGTGTTCATTTTTTAAACACACACACACACACACAAAAAGCAATTTGTAAACTTTTTACAATTGGTGATAACTTTAGCATTACGTCTCATGAATAAACACAGCAAAAAATGAAACGACAGCGAATTATAAAACCTACTGCTAAAAACGACAGCGTATTAGAGAGAGAGAGGGACCTGTTGAACGAGGCTTTGAATCTCAGAGGGAGTCATGAGGTGAGCGAAGTCGAGGTCGACGACGATCTTGTGTCCGCACTGCATCGCTTTGTTCAGCCTCTCCATCTTCTTCTCCTTCTCCTCCGACCGCTTCTCCATCCTCTCTTTCCTCAAGCTCCGCCGCGACTCTATCAGCTTCGCTCGCTCCTCCTCCGTGACGCTCGCCAGAGTCTCCTCCCACTCCTTCCTCTTCCGCTCGGCGTCTTCCTTCTTCTGCCGCTTCTCTTGCGCTTTCTTCTCCGCCTTCTTCGCTTCGTACCTCTGCTGCTTCAGCAGCTTCTTCTGAGCGTTCTTCGAGAGAGTTTGTGGTTGTGGTTGTGAGAGGGCATTTTCGTCATTTTGCGTGGCCTCCATTGTTGCTCTGATTAGTGTTATTCTCTTTTCTCTGTATTTGAGCGCGAGTGTGTTTGGGGTTAGGGCACTAACGTTTCTTTGGGAAATCGAATGACAAGGAAAAGAGTGGAACGACGTCGTCCTCATGCGCTTTTTTTTCCTCCCTTTTCTTAAGACCAAATTTGGATCCATTACTATTGTTCTCGTTTATTTATATTAATGTTTTAATTTTTTTAATAAAAATAAATTCCTTTTATTTATAGGATAAAATTTAACTACAATTTTTTTTTTTTTGAGAAGTAAACTAATTGCTAAACTAATTATTTATATTAATTTTTATTTTATTGAGTAAAGTTGTAGTTTAAAACTACAATCAATTTTATAACTAAACTTTATCCTTATTTATATAATCAATGATAAGAAATAATGGAGCTTAAATCACTTAAAAATATATAACAGAGAGCTACCATATAATTTTTCAATAAATAAATGTGTAGGTCAAAAAAATACCTTTTAGGAAGAATTACTTAAATAACCGTTAGAATTAATTTAGTAAGTATGGGTTAAGAGTTTAACCAGTAAAAGAAAGCTCAATGGATTGAGACAAAATATACGATAGAAATGATGAAAAAGACTAATATTTGGTTAAAAAATATACCCTTGGAAGTCCCGAGAATGGATATGAATATGATCAATACAACTTTTCCCTCTCACTTGATATTACACTTAACATTTTTTTACTCAAAATTTTCGGGCCCTTGTTCACAGGGAGTTTGCCCCTATTTATACTAGGATCTATTCATCATTTACCATCCACCTATAGGGTGTATATGGCGTAGGGTAGATACTTGTCTCATTCCCTACTTCCCTCCCCCATTCTTTTAAGGTAAAACTAGGTGGAAAATGGGGTGTCTGGCCCTGTTCTGATGATCATTCAATAATAAATATAGCTTTGCTAGTGGGTGGATCGCATTTAATGTGGAGGGGATGGTTGCTTAGCTCAAATGTTTTTTTCTTTAGGCCTCTAGATTTGTTCACTATTTAACTCATACAATCCTTTGTCTGCCTTCTTGTTGCTATCGTGAAGGGGGAGGGGGGGGGGATTCTTGACATGCAACAAAGGATAAGGTGATCCTTTGAGATTCGTCGAGAGTGGTCGACCTTTAGATCATTATGCCTTTATCTCTTTCCCCCTTGGTGTGTCTTCGAGGTTCTTCAAGGTCGGACCTACTCTACTCAAATTGGTCAGGCCTTTATTTATCAGGCTCTCCCAATTGGCCTTTGGGCCTACAAACTCAACCCTGTTAAAGATACAATAAAGATTTTACTTTCATTATGAAGTAGACTAACTTCATTGCATTATAACTATCGAATTATTTCAACTTAAAAAATTATTAAATTATTATTATTTTAAAAAAAATAAGAGTTTCATTGCATGTATTTTGAGTGTACAATGGTTTTAAAAAAAATATTAATTAACATTCAAAAATGACACGTTTATTAAATAAGTCAGTCATATCGACCCGAATATGATACAAACTTGTTAAGCCTCAACCTATTAACTGCTAACTTCGTGTTGTGTCGTGTAATGTTCATTGGTCGTGTCAAATTTAGCTACCCCTAAACAAAACTATCAAGAAATTTAAAATTTATATGAACACTAAATGTTTTCATTTGAAAATACCAAAATGTATCAACCAGTTAAGTTACAAGGCTCTTGACATCATGCATCAAAAGTTTTTATTTCAATTTTAAAAAACAATTAACACATCAATCATCTATAATAATCTATAATCTATAATTTATACTGTGATATATATAAAAATGAATTCACTTAATTAAAAAGATGACTAATAGAATAAATACATTCATTTTGTTATATTTTTTATTTTAAGCGATGCCTTAATTATTTAAATATAACGAAATTTTGATGTTATTTTGTTAAGATTTATACAATAAAAAATTGATTTGAAATATGGTATTTTTGCTCAAATTAGTTATTTTTGCAATAGTTGAAACAAAGTCTAGCAAAAGAAAAATAAATAAATTTAATAACACACCATCAAAATGATATTTGCATTTTTGAGTGGGTATGAAACATACATATTTATTTCAATAATTATATCATGCAAATTTCAAATTGCAAACACATGTAGTAAGATCAAATCTCTACACCTCTCTTATTGTCTTTCTATGTCAATAAAATAGAGAACTATATATTAAGATATTTTACATGCACCTCACCCCGTGCAAGAACTAAAATAGTACTAATTAATTTGATAATAGAGGAGTTTTGTGATTGGAGTTTTGTGATGATCGGAGATGTGATGATCGAAGTTTTGTGATGATTAGAGATGTGATGATCGAAGTTTTGTGATTATCGGTCCATAAATGATAAATGAAGTTTTGTTTCTTCTATTTTTTGTGTTTATTTATTATTTATTTTCTGTCTAAGAATCTCATTTCAACAAGACTGATAACAATGTTGATTGATTTGTGTTGCTGTTTGTGTTTGAGTTTTTGTTTTTGTTTTTGTTTTTTTAATAAGATTGGGTCGAATTGGGCCACGGATTAGGCCTAAAAGGGGCTGGACGGGGCCCGCAGAGACCTGAAGGGCCGAGTTTGGGGCTAAAAAAAAGACCCTTTTATTAAACGGGTCAGATTCAGGTAATAGGGGAGGGCCCGCGGGTCGGGTCTGAGTATCAAAATACTTGACCTGAACCCGACCCATTGTCATTCCTAGTTCTCTCCCTCCCCCCCCCCCCCCCCAAACAAAGATTTTTACTTTCATTATGAAGTAGACTAACTTCATTGCATTGTAACTATCCAATTATTTCAACTCAAAAAACTATGAATTATTATTAAAAAAAAAAAGAGTTTCATTGCATGTATTTTATGTGTACAATGGTTTTAAAAAATAATAATAATAATTAACATTCAAAAACGAGACATTTATTAAATAAGTCAGTCATATCAACCCAAATATGATACAAACTCATTAAGCCTCAACCTTTTATTTGCTAACTTCGTGTCATGTCGTGTAATGTTCATAGGTCATGTCGGATTTTGCCTCCCATAAACAAAACTATCAAGAAATTTAAAATTTATATGAACACTGGATGTTTTCATTTGAAAATACCAGAATGTGTCAACTAGTTGAATTACAAAGCTCTTGACATCATACATCAAAAGTTCGTATTTCGATTTTTTATTAAAAAAATTAACACATCATGTCATAATATATCATCTATAATAATCTATAATCTATAATTTATACTGTGATATATATAAAAATGAATTCACTTAATTAAAAAGATTACTAATAGAATAAATACATTCATTTTATTAGATTTTTTATTTTATTTTAAGTGATGCCTTAATTATTTAAATATAATGAAATTTTGATGTCTTCTTGTTAAGATTTATATGCGAAAAAATTGATTTGAAATATGGTATTTTTGCTCAAATTAGTTGTTTTTGCAATAGTTAAAACAAAGTCTAACAAAAGAAAAATAAATAAATTTAATAACACACCATCAAAACAATATTTGCATTCTTGAGTAGGTATGAAATATGCCTATTTATATCAGTAATTATATCATGCAAATTTCAAATTGTAAACACATATAGTAAGATCAAATCTCTACACCACTCTTATGGTCTTTCTATGTCTATAAAATAGAGCACTAAATATTAAGATTTTTTACAAGGAAAATTATTGAAATATTGGAGGAAACTAACAACAAAATGCACCTCACCCCGTGCGAGAACTAAAATAGTACTAATTAATTTGATAATAGAGTACGCTTGTATAAACTATCTAGTATTTGTTTTTTATTTTCTTTAAACTTGGTTCTCAATATTGCATAGTAGTTTTCGTCTCAAAAAAACAAGCTGGAGAGCTCCTAAGTTAAAGCATCAACATTCAGAATCTAATTCCAATATTGGTACTCAAGATTTTGAATATAATTGATCATGTACATCTATGATTAGTAAAAGAGGAAAAGTATAATTGACAAGTTAAGAAGGATGTATAGGGTGATTAGCATAAAATCTGTTTTAGAAGATAAGATTTTAGATGAATTTAACATAAGAAACTTAATCATATGTTTAAAGAGATTAGATACCAAAAAGAGTTTAGACTAAATGACTTTTATTTGGTTGGAGAAATATCTAATAATTATCCGAAGTAGAGCAGAAAACCAAAAAGAGCTAGCTAGCAGCAAGTTACAACTAACTGGAATCCTAATACAACTAGAATTTGATAAACCTACATACGTAATAGAGATTAAGAGAAATACTTTGGTCGTTGTTCCTCTTCTCCTTTGCCTACATAAACACCTAAAAAGCAGTCTCATCACTTTTGTCTTTCCTTTCTCTCGCAATATATGTTAGTGTAGAAACTCAACCAGTGTTCAATATTGAATGCTAACTATTTTTGTCTCTAAATTAGTGCAGCAACTCAACCAGTGTTCAATATTGAATGCTAACTATTTTTGTCTCTGAAGCCGTCTCTAACTTTTGGTACTTTTTTTTTGTACTAGTTTTTATTTCTTTGTGTTTTTTTTTAGAAAGATTGGGACTGATGGACACCATAGCAAGCAGAACTAAGCAAAGGCAAGCACTATGGTTGCCGATTTCCACCAAACCCGAAACATCAAAACCCGAAACATCAAGTTTTGAAAAAATGAGTTTCTTGTGGTTGAGGAGGATAAGAGGAAGAAAAGGAAGGAGACTAAAAGGAAGGAGACTAAAGGGGTTGATAGGGCTGGTAGGAATAAGAAGAAATATAAAGGGCTTGTTAGTGAGAATGAGATGAGATTGGGGGCAAAGATTGGGAGTCCTCAGCTTGATGCACCTCAACCAAGTCAAAGAGAGTACTTGCAAAGATAATTGTTGTTTCGGAGAATTTTTTCGACCTCAAGATACACACAAGTTTCAGAAACTCAAACGCCATTACCCAGTCAAATTGATGAGAGAAATGTTGAGTGATGCTAATACTACCAGGGAAGACAAGAAGCAGCTTTTAAAAGAGTGGTATGCCTGCGTCGATGCTAAGGGCAAAGAAATGCAAGCAGGGGCATCCTCTTCAAACAATGAAGTACGAAAGGAAGAGGTTCTATTATTAGAAGAGTTTCACAGGAATGCTGAAGTTGAGAGGGCCTGAGAAAGTGTTCCGGAAAATCTCACAATGAAGTACGAAAGGAAGAGGTTCTATTATTAGAAGAGTTTCACAGGAATGCTGAAGTTGAGAGGGCCTGAGAAAGTGTTCCGGAAAATCTCCTTAGCCAAAGGGAGATAATCCCTCAAAGGTTCAAAACTCTAAGAGAATTAAAAAGAATGAGAGAGCATCTTCTTTTCCAAATGGTCTCTCCCCCTTTTATAGAGAACCCTGTGGTTGTAAATGTTCAAGGAGTTGTGTAGTATTAATGTACTGAACATGTGTCACCATGCATGGCTCTTTACTATTACATGTGCCTAATTTTAATTAGTTGCATTCACTTTGTTTAGAAATGGGACCCCACAATATATATATTAACTGAATTTAAATTTCATTTTATATTTTAAATCTCCATTAAAATCTTGGCATATCATATTTTATTTTAATTTTAGAATATATAATCCATATACAAATACAATCATAATAAATGCCTAATAATGACTATCATAATTATAGATTTTCATTTAAAATTCATGAATAAATTCTTATATAGCGAATGCATAATGCCTAATAAATTAGTTTGGATTATTAAAAAAAGTTTGGATTGGTATAAGTAATGGTTTATTTTTTAAAATATATTGTTTGTCTTTGACGATAAATTCTACTTCTGGTGAGTTGAATTTTACCTTTTAACTCATTGAAAATTCATGTTTAAATTCTAACATAGCTAATGAATTGGAAAAGTGTATTTTCACAAAAAAAAAAAAAAAATCCTAGGTGATAAGTTGTTATTAGTTCAAATTTAAATTCACTACTGAAATTACTTTTTTAACTAATAGCAGTTAGTCAATAATAATTGTAAGTGGGTCCAATAGGCTAAGCCCACTTAGAATAGTAGATTTAGGTTAGATGGCCCAATACAATTAATTTGTTAGAGGGTGGGCTTCCAATGTCAACTTTAATGTACTAATATGATTTAATCTTAATGGATGGGAAAAAGTTAGATAATTCGAGAGAGAAGAACAAATTTTTGGAATTAACACTTTCT